>NW_009919682.1:0-13031 GCF_000696875.1 Nestor notabilis
CGGCTCCCAGGACTGACCTTCGGCTCTCGGCGGAGGCTGCTCCGAGCACGACAGACCTACAGTCAAGCTTGTTGAGGGTGCCTAAATGCGAGTAAATCGTTATGCTGAGGTGTAAATGCAGAATGCTCCCTGTGGCCTCCCAGGCTTCTCAGAAGCAACAGGCTCTGGAGCAGCTTGCCCGGGTCTCCAGTGAATTTAGCAAGTTTTGCCCCAGGCTTGAAGTTTGCAAACCTCCGGTGTGTGCTTTTAAGAGTGTCACTGGGTCTCTGCTGCTCGGGACAGGGGGATGTGAGAGGGCAGCAGGGTTTGCAGTCATTCCCTGAAGTCCTGGAGCTTTTGGCGCCTTAGCTGGGGAAAATGGCACTGACGTTGTTCACCTGTATCCAAAATGAGATGAAAATCCTATTTTTGTATAAAAAGACCAAGCATTTGCCTGTCTTCTCTCAGCCTCTCCAGCCAGGGGCTTCTTTCTGCTGCCGTGACATGATGGACCACTAGTGTATTTTGCTTTGGGAGTACTGTGCTTCACAAAATTTGTTATTTAACTTTTACGTGAAATGCCTTCTCTCCCATCTTTAGCTTTACAGATTCCATTCTTCACTTTAGGAGTTTCTAATGCGTAGATTTCTTCACAGAGTCTCTGCTACTATAATGAGCATCGTAGACCACTTATTCATTCTTCCCGATGCTTGTCATTGCACTCTTCTATCCTAAATATAGGGTAGTATGCCAACGGGAGAAGCTTGAGAGCAAGCTGAAGTGCTGGGAACACCACTGTTTACTCAGAGGAGTAATCAGCAAAGCCTGGCTGATTCCAGGTCGTGCCGTCTTCTTGCTGCAGGAGTTTGCTCTCAGTTCTATGGGAGCTGGCACAAATTCTTGAATAATGAGAAGATGTTGTTGACAGCACACACCAGCTTAGAAATGCCCATTTCTTTAAGGAATTGTGTAAACTGAGTAAGTAAATTTTGTTTAATTGTTGATTTTGGGCTTGGACAAGTGGATATCCATAGAGGTGTTCTGCACCTTGCTGTGTACCTGTAGGGTATGAGATTTGTTAACCCTGAGCACTTCTCTGCTTTTAGAAATGGCTGGTGTTCATTGCTAGCTCCAGCACTGCTTACCCACTTCTTTCTCATCTCCCACCGCCTGGTGTGCTGGGCTCTCTGCTACAAGAAATGAAGGAGGATGCGTGACAGATAGAGCGAGACCTTTCGCCAGCTTCAGCTGCAAAGCACGTGGGTAGAATTGGCTCAAAGTTCCGACCATAACTTGTCTTCCATGGACGGCTGATCTGGAGGAATTCTCACGTTGTTTCTTGTTGGCAGAGCTGTGCTCTGGCAGTGAGGGCTAAGGTCTGAGGGAGTGCTGCTGCATCCTGACTGTGTGAGCACACCGGCTGACAAGCCTGAGAGGTGCTTTGCACTAAAGAGCAGCGGTCCAGCTCGGCTACTGATGGAACAGAGGACTGTGTGGTTGCAGCAGCTGGGTCCTGTGGGAGTTCTAAAGCTTCAGTGCCCACAGCAGAGATGTGAGATGCAGCATGTTGTCAGCCTGGCACAGAAGAGGTGATGGTTCTGCCCTGGCAGGAGTGCTGTTGCTCAACAATAGGAATGGTGTCTCCTTTCCTTTTCCATGTCTCTTGGAGGGATAATGAGGGAAGTTGTGCCAGTGTGGGGAGGAAGTCCAACTGATGGGAGTAAAACTGTCTTGTTTTGGCAGTGACAGCTATCTGGAAAGTTTTGTGGTAGGGATGGTTTTGGATGTTTGTGCCTCTACTTGTGTTAGCTGAGGAATATTGGAGAGGATTTAATTCTAGTAATGATTAATTTGAGTGAGGGAAAATGCAAACTCTGAATTCTCCTTGGGCAAACAGGGGTCATGTAAAGAAATGCCTCTGGCATTCTTTGTGGTGCTTGTGGACTGTCTACCAATTACTTCTGGTCTCTTGCTGAATCAGTGGGAGGCTGTCACTCCTTGAGCTCCGAGTACTTCAGCAGTGATTTGGACGAAATACAAATAAACACAGTTGGATTGACCGAGTGTATCTGAGCTCTTGGTATGCTGAAAATGTTTGTTCTTAGGATGTTTGTGCAGTCTGGAGAGCTCTGTACCTTAAACCTGATTCGCAGAGGACTGTGACCATGCTTAAGCAGTGAAACATAAAAGATCGGCCAGAGGAACTTGTGCTTTTAGGACTTACTCTGCTAGACTGAGTAAGTTTGAGCAAACTACTAAGGTGTTTCTGGATGGGAAGTTAATACATGAACCTGTATGAATACACTAGGTAGGTGCACTTCCTAATCCAGTGTCTTTTTCTCTGTGTGTGTGTGTGCCTCCCTGCACTTACCCATTGGCTTAAACTGTCTCTGGTTCAGCTTTTCTGGGATAAAATTTTAGCTTGCCAGTGGGAGAGATGGTTGTATGTATTTGGTATTACTACTTTCTTTGTCATTGCATTTTTGGTGACCATCTGAGCTGATCTGCTGGTGGAACACTGTCCAAAGGAGATGGTCTAAGTTCCCTGGCCAGGCAGGCCAGTTCCCTTCCTCTTATGGGTGCATGCTGGGCCTGTCAGCTGATGGTCTGGGGACCAGGAGAAACCTCCTTGGCTGTTGTGTGTGTTGTGAGCTGATCTGGGTGTCTGATGAGGAGGAGACGGGACAAGGCGAGTGGCATGGCTTTATTCAGGATGTGGGGAGGCAACGGGGGCCAATTTTGTTGGCTGTGATCTGCTCACATCGGCAAATGTGTCTTGGAACCACAGCAGTAGTTCCAAGAAGCTGGAGCTTCTTGCCTGATGGTAGCTTCTGCCCGAGTGATTAGCTGGGGTGAAAGCAATGTAAGGCACCCTAGGAATGCACCCTGTTTTCCTGGATGCCGTGTCCTGCTCAAGGTCATCTCAGTCTGGCAGTGTTGGTTTTTGGGAGCTAGGCTTGATGCACACTAGGAAGTTCCCTGGAGTCTGCTGATACCAGCCTCTGCTCTTCCATATCTAGGGTCCCATCGCTGGGCACTGTGCACCCACTGGCACCTGAGAGCCAGGGAGGGCTGCTGAGCTACCACAGCTCCTGATGGTGGCCCTTGGATATGTCTAACTCTGGAGAGCTCACAACAGCCCCCCAGAATCTTAACAGAAATGGTTTTCTGCCATGTGGTCCTATGGGCTGTGTCGCTGTCAGGCCATGTCAGTCCCAAAGCCGATGCCACCATGGCTATCCCAGGGTGAGCTACAGAGGGTGAAGTTGTGTGGGACGGCTGAGCTGGTGTAAGGTTTGCTCCTTTCAGAGAGGAGAGATCTGACCTCCACACACGCAGTTACGGTGTTTGCATTTCAGCTGGTCTTTTTTCCTGGCTTAACTTTCTGCGACTTAGTAACCTGGATTGCCCATGGTGGGAGCTTGTGAATGCCCCAACCAGAAGGAACTTGTCAACACTTCAGCAGTGTGGGTGGAGAGGAAGCAAGGCCCAGCCTGGAGACGAGGTAGAGGAGGAAGCTGTGGGCATGGTCCCCATGCTGGAGAGTGATGGGTTAGCTCAGGACAAGTGGTTGCCTCAGCCAGCCTCATGGTTTGGTGCTCTTAAAAGGGCCCTTCTCTTTGCCCGCTTGCAGCTGTGCTTCCTCCCACATACCAGCTGTGGTGCTGGCCTGATGCACTGGTCAACTGACCCTGATAATTTGACATAACACTGCTGGGTTTTTTCAGCTAGACCCATTCTTCACTGGCTTTGCAAAGTGGTCAGGAGGGGAGTTGAAGGCAGGGAATCATTGTATTGGCAAAGCTCTTTCTTGGGGTGGTGCTCTTAGCCATAATGGATATCTTCTTTTTCAGTGTTGAGCTGTCCCCCAGGTTCCACTGTCCTGTGGGTATCCTCTAGGCCTGGAGAGTTCTTCTTGGTGGAATTCAAAGTACACTGTCTCTGGAAGACCTTCATATGCTTATGGGGTTTGGAAACAGCGTAAAACTTATCCCAGCGCTGCACGTGGACAGTGTTCAGCTTTGGTTTGGTTTTGGTTTTGGTTTATTCTTTAGAGAAACAGGCTCACAGCCTCACCTGACCTGTAAAGATATATTTAAATGAAAGTTTTTACTGTTGAGTTCTACTTTCTTCCCCTTTTCTTGTGTTCTGGTCTCACCACAGTTCTCGGCTATGGCATTTGCTGTTATTGCAACCCTAAATAAGGGTACAGTGTGTATTTTATACTTCTGAGAAGGACTCGATTCATAGAGGGTTACATGGGCAGCTTCAGAAATATTTTGGATACTGGCTTCTCTGAGCTTTCCAACAAACTGGCTGAGAAGCCTCTTCCTGCAATGCTTGAGGTTGCAAATGCTCCTTGGTAAGGACCTGACAAGCGGCAAGGGAGTGAAAAAGTGATTATGGGGAGGTTTCAGTTTACTCTAGCGTAGTTACAGGTCATGAGAGTGCTGAATACATATAGGCCATGAATTCACACTGGGTCTTTTCTTGTTGTACATCTAGATTGTACATTTAGACTTTAGAAATCTTAATCTTCTGTGAAGTGTGTTCCTTAAGGGTGGGGATTAGCATTCAGTAATTTTGATAAGAGTTTCCAATAGCAGATACTGATCATTTTATATCGGTCGCAAAGGCTGATTGATTTTCAGATGAGCTTGAGTAAGAAGAAGCTGGGAGAGGGTTTGAAGCAGCACTTTTTCACTTCATTGTTGACTTATCACAGGTAACATGAAAGCCTTGTGCCACTGTCACAACTTCAGATCGCAACGTGGGGGCTGTCTGTGCTGTTGCTCCCTTGCTGGTGGCACTGCTTGCCGCTTGTCACACAGGTTTCTTTCTTTCATGTGCAAGGTCAGACCCCAGGTGGACTCCTACAGGCTCTTTGGGAAATGCATCTCTTCCCAGAGCTCCCATGAGGCCGCAAAAGGATTTCCTTGCATGTGTGTGGCTTCTTTGGGACTTTTTGTTTACAGAGCAGAGGGACCAAGAGTAATCGATAAAAATGATCCCTGTCTCTAGTGCTCAGTTAGCAGTCCAGGATGCTGTTCAAATATGACTTTAATCAGAATATTTAATATTTAATCAGAAATAGTTGCTGAGTTTTTCCAGTATTGCTTCTGTGCCTCTCCTGTAAACTCATTTGCAGCCCTTCAGTACTGGTTTCTAGCTGAGAGTGTCTTCTGCATCAAGAAAAAGTTTCATCTGGCCTTCTCTACTTACTGCTGAAGTAATGTATAAGTTGAGATCTTTTGTTATCTTTGTGGCTCCTGGGATTCCTGTGAGAAGACCTTACACAGGTGTGGGCTTCTAGGTGGGTAGGAAGAGACATTTAGAGCCAGGAGGCAGAACAAGATGAATGTGTGCTGATACTGATTGCTTTGGGGCTTGCTTTTTTCTCTAAGGAGAAGACCTCTCTAGATGTGCTTTCTCTGAGGGCGAGAACTTTCTTTTCCCAAAGGAAGGTGTTCTTTTAATAAAATGGTCTTGTAGACATCTACACAGAGTTTGATCATCTGGCATGATGATTTTGACGCTGCGGTTGTGATGATTCCCTATTTGTGTTCCTCAGACTTTCTAGCTAGGTCTTGACACCTGTGGAGTGTGAGCTCTGTGTGCTGTAGGAGCTGATCCCTGCATGACACACCATGCATGGTGTTTTCCCACCCCAAAGGAAATATTTCTAGTGGAATTTTTATGATCGTGCCTGGGGCCTGCATTAGAGAATAAAAGGTGATTATTCTGAAACCTTCTCCAAGTTAAACTTCGCATGATCCTGTCGGGAAGATGCACAGAATCAGTGTAACTGTGTCTCTCTCTAAAAATAAGACTTCTACAGACACAGTGTGAAGACTGGCTGGAGACAAGGGTGTGACTGCACTGGTTCAAAGTGAGACTCTAGTATTTTGCGTAAAATTCAAAACCCTTTTGTGTATCTCCTCCCAAAATTCCTCAGCATCTTTCCTTTTTCTTGCACACTGGACAGTAGCACGTGCTTTAAGACATGTTGGAAAGTGTGATTTCAGTAGTAGTGGCAACAATAAGCACAAACAACTTGTATCATTGATTTAATTCTTGCTTTGAGTTCTTCTGCTTTAAATGCAACAGTGGAATAGCTGTTGTATGGGATACATAAGTGGTGCTGCAAGTGTTGGAATGTGGTCACGATGCAGATCTGTCCATCCTGTGTGGAATGAAGCATAAGGAATAGGATAGTAAACCTTAATTAAATTAGTGTCCAGGTCAGATCAGGTGTTTTTCAGGCTGGGCACTAATGATTTTGTTGGTGGCAATAATATAGAAATGATTTGGACTAATGATCTCTTGGAATCTTAACATAAAGGCCTGTGCCATGGTGCTGTGTGTGTTCACACAGTATCAATTCAGTACCCCCAAAGCCAGATATTTGGCCAAAATGTGAAACTTTGCGTCCTCTGCATGGAGAATTCTGTGTCTCCAGTGGTGTTTGTGAAGCTGGTGCTTTATGTTTATCTGTGTGCCAGCAGCCTTGTGCTGGTGGCTCTTCCAGCTATCACTTGATCACATCTTAGAATAAAATTTTATTTGAATATCAGGTAAGGGAGGTGAGAAGTTTGGTCTTCCGAGAATAAACACAAATCATCTTCAGTGAAGAGGAAGCTGAAGCAACCTGTTATAACGGCAAAACCCCATGAGCCTGTGGTAGTAAACTGTAAGGAAAGTGTAACAATAGGGCTTTATAGCCTCATGGAAACTTTCTAATTGAAGCGTACACAAAAAAGGGCTTCATTTGCTACAGGGAAAGATGTGACATTGTGGACTTAAGGCCTTGCGAAGGCAGCAGTGTTCCCCAGTGTCATAATGGTGATAAGTTGGGATAAAAGCTGTGTGATTCTGTCTGCTGAATGTGGCAGAGAGAAATACTCCATGATTACTATGGCTAATTTAAGTGTAAGAAGGTTTGCCTAGAAGCCTCAGTCAGAAATGGATGAGCTCCTGGAGTCTAGAAGTGGTTCTCCAGACCTGTGATGTGGTTCAGCCACCACCCTCCCCTCAAACCAGTGTCCCAGCACTGGTACCATAGTACTGGGACCAAAACTGCACGTCCTGTTTTTGTGGAAACTGGAATCCCCACCCTCTTCTTCCTTCTCCCTGCCATTTTGGTTCTGTGCTGCTTCACCAAAGCCTGCTGTGCTCCCGAAGCATCCTAGTCATTGGGTCAAGTGGAAGCGGTGGAAGTGCTGCTTGCCCTTGCCTCCTGTCTTCCTCCAGCAGGGCTGGCTGGAGCCAGGACCTGAGGGACAGGTAGGGCCGTGCATCACTTACAGCCCCTCAGTGACTTCTCATGTGCGGGCTGGCTGTGCTGCGTGAGCTCAGCCTGGCCTGGCAGTCGCTGTGCATGGCCCGTGGATGTCCCCAGGGAGAGGGGCCGTGGTGCTGTCCTGCCGTCACAGGAAGAAGCTGTTTCCTGCAGACCTCTGCGCTGCAGCCTGATGCTGTGTGCTTTGCTCTGGTGTGACCCAGCTCAGCTGCCTCCAGCCTTTTTCTCTTCCCTGAATTGCAGACTCCTAAAGCTTCCCTGGAGGTGCATAACTTTGTAGAGCGAGCTTAATCCTGCTGACTTCAGGTAAGCCTTTTTGCACCTTCTATGGATTTCTGACAGTCTGTTCACATGCTGGTTAAAAACCTTTGCCTTGATAAGACACTTCAGGAAATCGTTTGAGGCAGCTTCTCCCCTGCTCCATAACGAAAAGCAGAAAACAGAGGAGGCAGATGTAGGATTTGATTTTTCCTGAAGTTAAGATGGAATCAAGGCACTGCAAATAGGGGTAGTTCTGCCCTCTGTCCTTGGTGCCCTGGCTTGTGTGTACCTGTTCAGCTCATCCTTCTGGAAAAGCAGTCCACTGCCAGCATGAGGAGACCACAGAGCACAAGGTTGGGTGCAGAGCTTTTCCCTGTAAGTGTCTTTTGGACTGGTGTAGTATGTGTCTTGGTCACTCCAGCTGGGAGGCTGGGAAAGAGACACATGCTGAAGTCCTGTTTGCTGGTCATATATGGAATTCAGGCTGGTTAAGCCTACTCCTTATGCAAGTGTTTAGGGGTGGGATGGTTCTTTAAGCACTGACTTAAGATGATGATTCTTAGTGAATTCTGCGCAGCTGACTCTAAGCCCTGTTTGGGACCAGCAGTTGTGGGCTGTGCCAACTGGAAAAGGTCAGCTGAAGCGAGAAGCCAAGGGGCACATGGCAAGGTGTCTGGTTGGGAGTGAGGAAGAACCACCCTTGGTATCAGTAGAAGCAGATGTCTCAGTTCTGCAGCTTGAACTGATCCAGTTCCTTTCGTTCCCTAGCATGTCAGTGTCTGCTCTGGTTTGAGGCAGACCCAGGCAGGTACAGTAAGCACATGGGTCCACATCTCAAAAGATCAGAAAAGCTGTCTGCTTCCCCCTGGGAGTGGAAGAAGAGTCTTGATGGGGATCTTGGTGATGTAAATCTACTCTGAGGAGACAGGCTTGAGGATCACCTGAAGTTATTGAAGTGGCCAGTGTCATTCTGCTTGGGCTTTATGGTAGCAGCCAGCTGAGCTGACTTGCAAAGCATTTTCAAAGGCAAACATTTGTCCTGTTTACCTCACCTCTCCTCAACGGAGAGGAATTACCTGTGTCAGCAGAGCTGGAAGTTTTTTCTTCTGTAGGCTTAGTTGGGAGGAGCATACATTTGAACTCTTCTGGGTGTAACTAGTTAAAGATACTTCTGGAGCAGAAACAAGGCAAAACAGTGCAGCTCCCCATCTGGGTAGTGATCCTGAACAGAAGCACAGCCCTTTGGGGAAAACAGTGCTACAGCAGTAGCTGATGCTGCCGAGCAGGCTGCATAATGCTCCAGGTTTTTATCATAGGCTGGTCTCTTGGACTCCAAGTTGATGATGCGGAGGCTGTTGGTGCAGGAAAGAGGTCTTGCAGCAGTGTCTCGTTCCATTTGCTGTTGGCAGGCTTTAGAGCAGTCCCTTGCATAGAAAAGTCACATGAGAAAAGCATTTAATGTATTTTTAGATGTCTTTTAAAGTGCCTTAGTGCTTGAGAAGAAACCTGCGTCGGGTCACTCGCCTGCTTACTGCAGTTTGCCCAGAAGTGCTGGAGCGGACTGTTAATGTGGGATGGATCCAGTCGGAGACTTCTGCTGTAAGGGAATTGCGCTGCCTGCTACCAGGATGCAGCTGGCTGTGGGAGGTGGCCCGTGCTGTCAGTATGTGCTGCGTGGATGCTGCTTAGGACAATAGTGGGAAATGAATGAGAGATGTCCAGCTGAAACCAGTTTAATTTCTTTTTATCTTTTGGAATTGTTTGGGTTTTCCTTGGTGACTGTGCAGTGCTCTTGCATGGCACAGTTTTACAGGGTCCAAACTTGGCTCAGCTTCAGTTGGTTTGAGTTGGTGCTGCTGGCCCAAGAGGTCCTGCCTTTCACTTGGGCTGGTACAGGGGAAAAAGTGGTCTTGCAGACCCTGCATGCAGCCAGGAAGCTGAGTCAAATGGAAGCTGGCCTCTTGTCTCTCACTGAATTTCCTCAGTGTGTGTCAATTTCCCCCATCTGCTTCTCTGTGTAGTTGTAACACTTGTACCACGACAAACGGGAGAGAGGAGCGGGATGGGAGAGGTGGAAATGCTTCCTCTGGAAGGAACGCCAGCTTAAAATGACTGTGAAGCTGGCCACAATGCCGCTATGGGTCTTCAAGCAGGCCAGGGCCATGTGAGGAAGAGTCAGGGAGAAAGTTCAGCTGTTCATTTCTCTAAAAAACCCTAAGTTTCCAGCTTCATTGCCAACTTGGGAGAACGCGTGCTGCTGGTGTTGCGTGGTCTCCTGGGATCTTTGTGGGCCACTGAATAGGAGGAAAGGTGCACTGGAGTAGGAAGGAAGCATGATGCACTGCATCACCTCATGTCAGGAACGGGACTATTGGTGTAATGTGCATGCATGGGGGGTGGAAGTATGAGCTGAAATACTTGGTTGTGCACACAGGGTGGTGTTACTGGTGTTTCAGTTATCTGGTGCTGGGTTGGTGGCTAGGCTGTTATGCTAGTGCCTACCTGATAAGGAGAAAAATTCTTTCCAGAAGTCCTGCCCTTACAGAATAAGGTAAAAGAATGGGAAGTGATGGCAGGTGAGGAGATCAGGGGGCTCGAGAGGAGCCTCCCTTAAAAGCAGCAGTATTTAACAGCTAACACAAAATATTAGTGTAAATAAGACAAGCTGTGATTTTTTTTTTTTTTTCTTTAATTTTTTTTTTCTTACCTTGGAGCATCTGTTGAGGTGATTCTTTAAGAGTAGTGTGTAGGCAGGTGGGACAAGAGAGCTGGACAAGATTGCTGCTCTTGTTCTCTGAGATGGTTTTGATGGTAAATGATGAAAGTCTACATATAACAAGAGGAGGAAGAGGAAGCCAGACAAAGTAAAACCTGGAAAAGGTGCACTTTTCTCTCACTATTTACTAGGGTGCTTAATGGGAAGAAGTAGACTGTGGCTTTCTCACCTCTTGAAGCCTTTGACTTAAGACAATGTGCGAGATTGACTTTAATCAATAGGTGGAAACCTTAGGGACCTGTGTAACAGCTCTCACTAGATGCTGGCCTTCAACCTGATGTGGCCATGTTTTAAGGACACACTCTGAACCAGAAATGTCGAGCTTTTCAGTACAACCAGCTCAACTAAATGTGTATTTAGCAAGCAAATTTGTTTTTCTTGTTCCTGTCACTTAAAATGAGCGTGGCTGTGCTAAGAGCTCTTCTGAGATGCTGCTGCACCTCACCCAAAGCCCCAAATTGCTGCTTAATTTATGCCAACTCAATTGGAGCCCAGGTTTCTGGAGATGAATTCTAATGGTGAAAG
This sequence comes from Nestor notabilis, assembly GCF_000696875.1. NCBI lineage: Eukaryota > Metazoa > Chordata > Aves > Psittaciformes > Psittacidae > Nestor > Nestor notabilis. The sequence continues at coordinate 10,842 of NW_009919682.1, forward strand.
CAGAGCTGGCGCCAGAGTGCGGTGTTTGCTGGTGGGTGCCACAGAAGCAGTGCCTGCCCTGTGCTGCCTGGGGCGGGCTGAAGTGCTCTGGCTGTGGTGAGGCGAGGCAGGCAGGCTGCAGATGGACGGCTGCATGTGCTGTGACCAGCGCTGCCTTGTAGGGAGATGTGCCGGCGGCTGGTCACTTCTGGGCAGGCTCCCGGAGTCAGAGGCTCCTGTGCGCTTGGCCCACGGGGCTGAGGTGCCTTTCCCCAGGGTGCCTTTCAGTGCCTGTATAAATACCAGCAGGTTTCAGATGCACTGCAGAGTCTCCTCTGTCCCCTTTTTAAGGCCGAGTCATAAATAGGTTGGTGTCTGTAGGTCTGGCTGATCTGTCGTTAGAAATGATGTAATGATCAAACCCAGCTTTGTGACGGCTTTCCTGTAGTGCTTCTCTCCTAGGTCTGGTTTTTCTGTTCTCTTTAGGCCTGAGCATCACAGGTGCCAGGTGAGGTACATTTAGGCCCTGGAAAAATGTTAATTTATTAGAACTTGCTATGAAGTGATGTTCTTACGGTGAGCCAGACCGGCCACAGTCTCTCTTCTCCTTTTGATGCAGACACTGATTGTGCTCGCTCTGCTTCCTGGGGAGCCTGTCCGGCTGCAGCACAGCTTTGCATTAGGTTTTATAGTTAACACTCTTTGGAATAAGTGTCATTTAAAAAGTATCCAGCCAAGAAAGAGCACAAGATGTAATTCCAGTGACGTGTCGGGTGTATTTTTTTCCAGAAGGACAGTAGTTTCTATTAAAGGGAATTGGCAGTGCCTGGCCTTTAGCCCTGGGCGGGACGTGAGCTTTGAGGGTGCATGCCTTTGCTACAGGGCTGAGGTGGGTTTCTGAACTCCTCCAAACAGTGCAAAGCTCAAATCAAGATGTTCCTCGAATGTCTGGTATTTTCATAGTTAACCTGTGAAGCTTTTGTGTTAGAAGCAGAGGTCCTGGGAAGGGATGAGAAACAAGCTATTTTTACTCTATCACAAATAGGGCTTGGCATGTTTATTTTAGACTCCGGAGCTGCTCAGACCAGTGTGGGGTTTTTTATCGTCTTCTACTGTTGCTATTGGATTAAAAAATAAAGTTGAACTCTGGAAATCACAGGAAAATTGGGTGCCCTTGTGTACTTGGCGCCGGTGAGGCTCTGAGGAAGCTGAAGGGAGTAGCTGGTGGTATTGTCTGTGTCATGAATGTGCTGGCCTTGGGGTCTCTTGCATATCAGAGGAGTGTTTGCTGAGCCACCAGCTGATGATGGGCTATGTACCCTTCTGCTGCATAAAGTGCTCTGCAGAGAAACTGCTCCTTTGCTGGGTGTTCTAACTGGATTTTAAACAAATCCCCAGGTGAATAACTTGAGGAACTCTGGGGAGGCAGAGCAGAGCTTGGCCATTAGGTGAGTGATGCTGCAGCAGGATGTTTGCTGCCTCCTGCTCCAGAGAAGATTCAAGTTGCCAGGTCACTGGCATAGCTTTGAATCATGTTTTTCGTTACAGAGAAGTTCACCAGGCAGCAGGAGGTGAAATTAATGAGACCGGCTCATTTTCCTCCTGCCACCTGAGTCTGAGAGAGGGAAGATTTAGGTCAGCCCTGCTCGAAGACTGGGAGGACCTGAGGTTGGACCTGTGGCCAGTTCTCTGGTCTTCCTGATGTGGTGTGGTGGAGCATCCATCTAATTGCAGGTGTGCTTTACACAGGCACTTAAAAGTTTGAAGCTTTTTATCCTGGTTTATTATGAGAAGCTATTAAAGCTGTGGCCAGCAGTGTGGTGGTGTGCACAGCTTTCAGTGGTGGGTCACAGCCTCCTTGTGTCGGGCATCGCACAAACATGTGACATAAGCAGCCCAGGTTGCGTCTGCCCACACAGGCTTAACCAAGCTCCTCTGCTTAACTGAGATACCTAGATAGCAGCTAGCCCAGACCCTGGGGCTGAGCATCTGGTCTGATCCAACCCTTTTGGCTGCAGGCTGGAGACACAGCTGATTTGAGAGACTGCAATTATCGTAGAATCCCAGACTGGTTTGTGCTGGAAGGGACCTTAAGGCTCATCCAGTTCCAACTCCTTGCCACTAGCCAGGGATACCTTCCACTAGAGCAGGTTGCTCTAAGCCCCTGTGTCCAACCTGCCCTTGAACACTGCCAGGGATGGGGCAGCCACA
>NW_009919682.1:13062-28720 GCF_000696875.1 Nestor notabilis
GCTCCCTGTCCCAGCGCCTCAGCACCCTCACAGGGAAGAACTTCTTCCTTATACCTAATCTATTTTATATCTAATCTCAATCTCCCCTCTGTCAGTTTAAAGCCATTCCCCTTTGTCCTATCCCTACCTGCCCTCAAAAAGTCTCCCTCCAACTTTCTTATCAGCCCCTTTAGGTTGGAAGCTGCTCTAAGGTCTCCCTGGAGCCTTCTCTTCTCTGGCTCTCTCAGCCTGTCTCCAGAGCAGAGGTGCTCCAGCCCTCAGAGCATCTTCTTGGCCTCCTCTGGACTCCTTCCAACAGCTCCACATCCTTCTTGTGTTTGGGGCCTCAGAGCTGCACTCAGGACTGCGGGGAGGGGTCTCACAGTGCATGAAGAATTCATGAAGCAATGCTCTGCTGAGAACTTAGTTGAGTTATTGACTATTTAATTGATTCACTAATAAACACCACTGATACTAATTTTAGAGCATTTTGCACGCTTACAGTTCTCAAGCTAGTAATTATTACTGCTAAATCTGACAAATCACAGTACTGTTGAATTGCAAATCTGTCACCCTTCCCGCCCATGCCACTTCACGTTAGGGTGTCAGTTTGTCCTGGTTTGCCCTCCCACAGCAAGTGTCTTGGACACAGACTGGGTGGAGAGTCCAGCAAGTTGTCCAGGGAGGTTCCCTGCATCCTGGGGGGGGTTATCTGCACACTGGGGTCATGGCTGTCCCTAGGTGCCCCTACTCGTACCACAAGGAGTTCGGCCCTCCTTTGTTCTTTGTTATACCTGTTCTCCATTTTTTTTTTTCTCTCTTTTGGGACCTGTCTCTTCATTGCCCCATCCCTCCCTCCCTTTCTGTGCCCTGACTCCCAAATAACAGCACTGTTATTACTTTTTGCTCATTGATTTCAACTCTGCTGTATTCCTACCCAAGTCGGATCCTGTTACTTAGACAATCTCAACCTTTTATTGGTGTTACGGTTATCTTGGTACAGGTGCCTTTGCAAGTCCCCACACCCTAAAGCTCCCCTGCTATTATGTGACACTTGTTGGGCATCCTACACCAAAGACGCATCACTTCAGTCTTGATTCCTCTACTTACGTCCAGTTAAGTGTTTCTAAGGTGCAGCCTGCATGCATTTATTCACATTTTCCACAGTTTTTAGATTTACCCAGCATCCTTACACTGGAGTGGTTGGAACTGCTGCTGAGGCTCCCTGTGGAAGTTCCAGCTAGCCGTGGCCAGCAGGTCTGTCCCTGAAGAATTTACAGCTTGAGCTGTAAAGGATGGGAAAGGAGATAAGAGGGGTCATCTAGCCCCATAAAAAAAACAGAGCACCTCTAACCCAATTTAGCTGATAACTCAGAGGAACGCTGGCAGGCAGCTACCTGCTCCACCAGGCATGCCATCTCCCCATCTTGCTGGTAGAGATGAGTGCAGTACCTTCAGGGTGTTTTCCCCCTTTCAGTAGCAACTAAGAGCTTCAAAACCAGAAAGGTTTGTGGTGAGGATTGGTGTTTCAGCTTGGTTATCTGTTCGGTTGACTTAAATCTGGCTTTCAAACATAGGTAAGGCAACCAGGCTCGGAGTGTCTGGTCTGTTCTCCAAAGAAAACACATGCTTGGCCACAGCTGTGCGTTCTTTGGATTAAGCAGGCCTGGATTTATTTGTGAATATTAATATTTGTGTACTGTAAAGCACTGGTGGAAATCTGTGCTCTGTGAAAGTTAAACTGTGTTTTGCTGTTATCTCTGGTGCACAAGAACCCATATCGCTGATGGGATGGGAGTTTGGAGTGGCAGAGCTGGGGTGCAGGATCTACCTTTAGCTGTACCATTGTGTTTGCTAGTCCTTTGGACCTTCCAAAACCATAACTGTTCGGGTTTTCCTGTTTTGCCTGTCAGGCTAGAGGGTTATATATTGCTGTAAATGCAGTGTGTTGAAGAAGCATATGGGTCTAGACCTGTTTGCAGTCAGGGTACCCAGGTTAGGATGCAGGATGATGTTTTCCCACTGCACACTGCTTTGCCATGTCTTTAGAGGAGAAGAACCTTTGGGGAGCTTTGGCATGTCCATGGTGTAGTTGGCTTGTTACGTGCAGCCCTTGTGTTCTGGCAGCCTCGTGCACTGCTCAGATGAAGCTCCCAGGAATTGCTGCCAGTTGTACGTACTGTGGCTTTGTCACTGACAAAAATACCTAGTTCTGGAGAGTTACTTTGCATGCAGGATTACTGGTGTGTTTTCTTTTGCTTATTGGCCTGTAAAAAGGGGGGAAAAAAACACCTAGATTTGAAAATAAACTGACTGTTGTTGGTTTATGAATAAAGATTGTTAATCCACAGGGCTTGATGTATCGATAGAGACCTGATGTTATAACACAGAATAAAAGTGTGTAGAAGAGCACCTGAAAACCCCCCAAAGATGATCCTATTTTATACCCAAGGTAACACAGCCCAGTTCAAAAACTTGCAGTAAGTTTGGCTGGCAGCCTGCAGGTCTAAAGTTTGAAGCATTGCACTGCACTTGACTAATATAGTAAGTTTTGAAACAAAGTGACTTAAAATACTTGTTTATAGAAAATATACTCAGGAACTGGAATGCAACTGTACTGATGCTTAAAATATCCCTGGAAAAGTTGTATGGCTGGTCAGTGTTCATTTCCCAAACTCTATTTTCATCTCTTCCAAACATTTCCATAGGTCTTTTGGACAGCTTTTTCCCTGGCGTGCTGCATCCTTAGGCTGGTGCCAGCAGGCTGTGAGAGCTGATGTGCTGGGAGGGCTCCACACTGAGCCCTCCAGCTTGGGAAACCTACTGGGGGTCCTGGAGAAGGGTGCTGGGGGCTGCCTGGGGTCTGAGAGCTCCTTCCCGGCTGGCATGGGTCCCTTACCCCAGGACAGGTGCTGCTGCAGATTTGTCCTTCGGTTGCCAGAGGAATTCAGCCCCTCAGCCAAAGGACTCGCTCCTTTCCTGGGATGAGCAGCCTGTCCGCTGGTGACACAGGTCTTTCAGGCCCTTGTTGCCAGGCCTCTCCTCCCACAGCTCGGGGTGACCTTGGGGAGTGAGCATCCCACCACACACACCCGTCCTCCCTGTGCACCCTGAGCAGATCTTAGGCAGTTCTTCCCCGTGAGGGTGCTGAGGCACTGGCACAGGGTGCCCAGAGAAGCTGTGGCTGCCCCATCCCTGGCAGTGTTCAAGGCCAGGTTGGACACAGGGGCTTGGAGCAACCTGCTCTAGTGGAAGGTGTCCCTGCCTGTGACAGGGGCTTGGAACTGGATGAGCTTTAAGGTCCCTCCCAGCCCAAACCAGTCTATGTTTTCCCACGTTTCCTGTGCTGGCTTCACCTTGGATTTTCCATCCTCCTGGTTTCCTCAAGACTGGAACCTGTCAGGTGCATTTTTATCAACAGAATATCCTCTTGAGGAGGAGGAAGCCAGAAGGGTAGGGCAAGAGTGTCTATAACCACCTTATCTCTTGCAGCTTCCAGACCTGGAAGGAGTTGAGATCAGTGTGTTTGTTACTCCTGCAGAACAAACAGCCTTGTGAGGACTTTGACTGTCTTTCTGAGGCCATTGCATCGTTTGCTTTCTGGGGCAAAGGCTACTTAGACATCTGGATTGCATTGGGGATTTCAGGGGAAACATAAATTACTAGCTTGCTGTGAATGGAGAATGACTTTGCTTCACAAGTGTGCTTTCACCATCTCACTACTGCACGGGCTAAACCCATGTTCTCCTGCTTTGGAAGGAGAAACTGCAACTGTGAAGGCTGTTTGCCATGTCCTGGGAACAGGGAGCTGAGCAGACCTTTCCTGACCTTCTGGTGCGTTGAAAATGTGCTCATTTTATGGGCAGTTAATTTATAGAAAGTTCCTGTTTAAATTTCCTCCAAGAGCTGTAAAACCGGAGGACAGCTGCACCCATTAGCCAGCTAATCAAATGCTGCTCACACCTGGCTTGCCCTCCCTTCCCCTCACCAGGGCTAACTTCTGGTTCCTTTGACAGAGTGAGCATAGCATCTTGGGGAAATACCTTCAGGAACTGGTTGGGAAGCTGCTCTGCAGAGGGGGTCGGCCAGCCAGTGCTCTCAGAGTTTGGGGGGGTCCTGCTTGCCGAGCCCCAGCTCTTGGGGCTGGGCTCTTCCACAGATGCATCCAGGATAAGCCCAATTTTGTGTGGCATTCACCCTGGTTTGTGAAGGCACTGCTCCCTGTCTTCCTGTCAATGGAAATAACCACTGTGGTCTGAAATGAAAACCTGGTTTTCAGGCGTGGAGAAAACTGCATTTATTTCCTGCTGCCTTCTTCCTCCTTCCCTGAAGACTGCAAATAAGCAGAAACTCAGACGTGTTTGCAGTTGTGTGCGTTCATCTTCCAGTGAAAGGAAATCACATTTAGATGGGTTATGGGGCACCTGAACTCCAGAAACCCAGCTTTGCTTTGGCTCCCTGTAGCAACCAGGCTGGTAAGTTTTCAGCATGGGTATGCACTCTAATAAATTTGGTCCTAATAGCTAATTTTGATCTTTGATAGTTCGACAGAGAGGTTGGGATCTTAAAGTCACTGAGCTCTTGAGAATGCCTCAGAGCTGGTTTTTCCTCTTCTGACAACACGCAGGCTTACGTACATAAAACTGTAGAATCCCGGCCTGGTTTGGGTTGGAAGGGACCTTAAAGCTCATCCAGTTCCAACCCCCTGCCACGAGCAGGGACACCTTCCACTAGAGCAGGTTGCTCCAAGCCCCTGTGTCCAACCTGGCCTTGAACACTGCCAGGGATGGGGCAGCCACAGCTTCTCTGGGCACCCTGTGCCAGCGCCTCAGCACCCTCACAGGTGTTTCTGCCTCAGAGCTCATCTCAGTCTCCCCTCTGGCAGGTTAAAGCCATTCCCCTTGTCCTGTCCCTACAGGCCCTTGTCCAAAGCCCCTCTCCAGGTTTCCTGGAGCCCCTTTAGGCACTGGAGCTGCTCTAAGGTCTCCCCTTAAGGAGCATTCTCTTCTCCAGGCTGAACCAGCCCAGCTCTCTCAGCCTGGCTCCAGAGCAGAGCTGCTCCAGCCTTCTGCTCAGAGGCTCCGCTATAATTGTCCCAGTCTATTTTCCTTCACCCTCTCACTGTGTTAAAACTAAGGAGGAACCTCCAGCCCATTTCCAGGGCTGAAAACCAGAACGGAACTCCTGGTCCTTCATTCCCAGGACTATCTGTCACTGCTGTGAGCAGCTGTCCTGCTTGCTCTCCCGGCTGTCCATGCTCATCAGCCCTCTGCTGTGGGAAAGGCAGTGAAGCCTTCACCCTGTTGGCTGGCATGTGTTCACCCTTACCTCCCTTTTATTCTAGGGGTGGTTGACCAGTACAGAAGATTACTTTGGCATGAGTGGCTGGAGGCTACAAAGATTTTCTGGAGCCCCTGCTTTATCTGCAAGGAGTTTAATAGAGGTATGATGGCAGGAATGAGCAAAGAGGAGTGCTTAACACCCATTACAAGTTTCTGAATCTGCGAGGGCTCCTGGAATAATCCCCTGCAGCAGGTTCCCTGATGTGATGCAAGAAAAACTGTGTTTGGTGTGCTTGAGGCCTGAAATCTCTTCATTTTGTTTAGGCTGGGGCCTGTTTTGCTGCCTTTAAATCTCCTCTGCAGCAGTTGATAAGCAGCCGGTCCCTTCTCAGGGAGAAAATGCTGCAGAAAGAAATGCCAGGAATGTGAACAGCAGGTGGGGACTGGCAGATGTACTTATCAATCATGACAGGCTGACGAGTGGTTTATTCCTCTAAAGAGCTACTGTTTGCCTCTGGCTCGGTTCATGTGTGTCATCTCCAACCCCCTCCAGCCTCTACTGGGGTTCAAGATAAGAGCGGGGTAGTTTTCCCATTTTTTTCCTGCAGTATGGCATACTCCATGCAGGACTCCCTGCTCCAGGCGGCCAGGAGGAGTGTGGCGTGGAGGCAGAACCTCAAAGTCACACGCTGGAAGGGTCACAGCAGCATACCTAGTAAATAACGTGCTACATCTCATGGATAGGCTCTGGGAAATCTGGCTTCCACGTTGCCCAAGTAGAAGGCAGACTCGATTAGATAATCTAATATGATGCACTGTTGCTTTTCAAAACACGACTTCATATCTCAGAGGAGTCTGAATTATTTCTGTGGACAAACCCTGTTTAAGGTGGCAATCCTTGGAGGAGATCACCTGCACTGACAAGCGAGAAGACTGCAGCTCTGGAGTGCAGAACTGCACCTGTAGAAAGGGGAGCAGGACCTTCTGGTCATGGAGGGGTTGTGGTCTGAAGGGATTCAGCCCTGGTGTGAGTACTTCTTGAATCTGTCTTCTGCTGAGGCTGCTCTGGATGTTTTGAGCACCTTGCTCTTCGTATGGAGATGCCTTTTTTTTTATCAGGACAAACCTGATTTACACGAAATAACAGGCTGAATGGTGAAAAGCCTTTATTGGCTCATCTCTAAGCAGCTTTCCTGAGTGTGTTCGCAGTGTATATTACAAGCAGAGCAAACCTGCTGTCACAAGTGACATTATGGATGCTTTTCCCAGCCTTTAAACTGTTGTTCCAGCTAATGAGCTTGTGTCAGAGCACGAGTTATCCCAGTGCTTCGAATCGACTCCAGTTTTGTGTGCTGGTGCTTACAATACCCAGAATAAGCTATAGACTAGTAGGTGATGTGATTAGACCTCTACTTCAATGACTTGGGTGTTTTGCTAGGCTATTTCAGCTGGTCTGGAAAGTGCTGTTGTCTGCAGTGCCTCAGGGCAGCCATCTCCAGTCTCAGTGGTTTACCTTCGTAAGGACACTACTGATGTAGATAGCTGCTATCTTTAAAAAAAAAAAAAAATGAAGGCACGAGTGCTCTTATCAGTTTTTCTTCAGATTGTTTCTTGGTTTTGTGTAAGAGCAGTGGAAGAAAGAAATAGCTTTCCCAAGGAAGAAGAGCAGTGAGCATGATGGAGCAGGCAGCACTATGGCACTGAGAAAAGATCTCGGGAACATAACTTTTTGCAGCAGCAAAATTATACTTTCAGACTCTGCTCAGACAGACAATGTATGGGGAGGTGTTTCCTTCAGGTTTTAATGTGGTCTAGATTCTGTAGTGAAGAAGGTAGCAGATTTAGGAGGAGTGATGCTAATCCCAGTGCAATTGCGTTGCCACCTAAGTGAATTCCACATGCCCCCTCGATCATGGACCAGTTGGAGGCCAGCATCCTGAGGAGGCAGCTCTTCAGTCCTGCTTGCCTTATGGCTGGAAGTGGGTCAGCCCGTGAGTAATGTTCCCATGGAGCTGCCTTTAGGAGAAGTCATCTATTGGAGGCTTGATGCAGCAGGGTGTAGCATAGGGAGCACGCACATCCAGATGCTGTAAGCCCCTTAGCACATTCCAGAGGAGTTGCCTCCCTGTTGAAGTGATTTGGCCAGAGCTCACTCTTGCAGGGCTCCCCCGAATTCATTGCCATTTGGAGCGGATTCAGTCTGTCACGGGGTGTGGGGTAGCCTGCTTTAGCTGCTGCAGCAGTTTTTCCTTGACAGGCCTGCATGGAGGAGCAGTGAGAGTCTTGGTGACCAGTCTCAGTGACTGCAGAAAAGAGACTGACTGACAGTGGAGTTGCATTTAACTCTTGAACTTAATTGCTTGCACTGGAATTTCCCATGCTGTGTCCCTGCCTCAGGCTTTGTTTGGGGTTTTCAGCAAAAGCAGTTCCCCCATTTTGAAGAGTTAAAGGATAAAAAAACAACCAAGGCAGCTTTAGGTTGTCAGCATTTAAAAACCCAAACAGGACCTAACTGCCTGCATTGAGAGGTGCTTGGCCTGGCACAATAAAAGGTTGGCAGCAAGGATGTGCCATCTCCTCTCCCAGCAAAAATTCCCTGTATCTCATGTATCTTATCAGGCTACAGGCATCTGAAAGGCTCCCAGTTCACCAGTGCTTTATAGACTTAATCTGCCCAGTTAAAGTTTGGAAAGATCCTGTCAAGGGCCTCTTCCAGCCCAGCCTAAGGGGCCGAATCACTGCTGAGGGTAGGAGGGAAGGAGGGAGGTGCTACCACTGGCCACTGCAGCCCTGGAGCAGGATCCTGCCCTGTCTCTCCTGGGCTGCTTGCTGGCAGCCATGGATGGGTGAAAGGCTTGCCCGTCTCAAAGGGAGAGAGAACAAGAAGCTGGAATAAGGGTGAAGAATAGAAGTGAATTGTGGTTCTTCTTGTGACCAGCTCATGGACAACCTTAATTCTCAGGTATTCTGACTTTTTAAAACTCATTGTTTGTAACCTTGATGTTTCAGGAATTGTCTGTGTTACCTTAGAGCTGTTTGGGGGAGGGGTTAGGCTCAGCCTGATGAGCAAAGCTCCCAGCTGGCATAAGGTTTTGAAGAATAGCTGGGAGGCACCAGCTATCTCTGAAAGCTTGGTTTTTCCTTGGTTTTTTTTCTGTGGAAGGTGCTTCAGTTCTGTAATATGGTTTTGTTTGCTCTGGGCTTTGCTGCAATAGGGTAGTGGAGGCCTTTGGAGGACAGCGCTGAACTTATGGTTATATTTGAGAAGTCCCAGAACTACATCATTCTTGAATGTTATAGTGATTTTTCTCCCTACAGCTGCTGACCAGCTGTTGTAGCTGTTGTCATACATGACTCTGGGAAGTGCCAGGTACGGAACTGCTGGGGGAGCCCAGCCTCTCCAGCAGAAAGGCTGCAGACACAGCAAAGCTGTGCTAGAGACCTTGTTTGAGCTGGAAGAAAATGCTTCCTTTGGGGAGGAGGCTGGCAAAGGAGTCCTTGCTACCTACTGCTTTAGAAACAGTTAACTGCTTTATGTGAAACACCTTCATGGAGAGAGGGTCATTTCCTGTCCACTGTGCAGCCAGTGAGAGTGTCTGCTGTGGTGCAGACGGGGTGTTGTGGTCCCTGATCAGAGACTGCTAAGTGAGTGTGTGGTGACTCTAGCTAGTAAGCCAGCTTATTTTTGGCATTGTGTCTCTGCTTTATAAGGGATGGACTGAGCTGCTAAACCACACTTTCGCCCGACAACCCGTTATTAAGCCCAGAAGAGGCTCAAGTGCCAATCCAGAGCTGCTCTCCCAAGGTGGAGCTGGAGGCTGAGCCTGGCTGCAGTGTAACTGTGGTTTTAGTTTAAAACTTTAAGCTTAGCCCTTCCAGGTGAGGAAATGGTGACAGTTGTGACCAGGCTTTGTAACGGGCTCTGCTGAATGACTTGGATGTCACTTGCCCACATCTGGACCGTTCTGCATGCCATACAACATGCAGCCAGGTCCCAGCTGAGATCTTACAGGTTGTTCCTGGACTTGAAGTCTTTTAGTGACAGTAAGCCAAGGAAATACTATATAACCAACGAAGTAAAACAACATAAGCAAAGCAAAGCTTTGGTGCACATAATTGAGTACCTAATTGCTGTGCTTGCCACCTGGGGATTGGAATTGCTCTCCCGTTCTGGAGGCTGAATGGGACATACTGTGATAAGCAGTTTAATTGTTTCCTCACATCTGCAGCAGCACTGTGAAGCAAAGGCAAGCTGAACGACACACCTTCAGAGCTTAACGGCCTCTCTCCAACTCCAAGACTGTGTTTTTCCTCTGGTGCTTGAGCATCTCTCTTCATACAGCCCATATGCTCTCACTAAACTGTTTATGTTCTCCTGTGCCATTTGATAGCAATGAGCCGTCAGGTTTTTCTGGGAAGTGTTTCAGATTTATTTATGTCTAAGAACAGCCTCTGTGAGCAGTGAGGAGTGTCCAGTGGGTGCTAGTAATGCAATGACCTCTTAAACTAATTACTGGGATTTGGGCATCACATTGGTAATGAAGAGCAGGCTAGTGCTGAGCAGAAATCAAAGCAAGAGTGACTCAGGGGGTGGACTGAGAAGAAACAACTTTGAGTGATTGAGGACAAATGTGTTTGCTGTTACATGCTCTAGATGCTCTCAGGAACACTTAGGACTGTTATGGGTGGTTGCTGGGTTGTGAAGTGGGGTTATCATTTCTCTTGTGGGGTCAGCACAGACTGTGCCTAGGGCTGGGTTCTGCTCTGTTCTGGGTGCCTTGAGGGAGAGAAGATGACTCTATAGGTGTAGAGCTTGAAGTAATGAAAGTATGGACATAGAGGCACTGCTGTTGCAAAGGATTATGAAGTCTTGAGTATGCCAAATTTGGCTAAGAAATACAGACACAAAGGGGACAGTGGGTTTTGGGTGTCCAAAGCACAGGTAGCGAGGAAGAAGTGATAATGTTTGGATCAGAGAGGCTTGAACTGATTTAGTTTTCCTTGTTGCGTCAAAATGGTATCCGACTGTTTTGCTGCCTCATACATAGGAGCTGTGATGACTTTGTCCCCATTCCTGGGATTCTTGTAGAGGGAGTAGGTAGCCATCATCACATGCTCTGCCGTGCTACTGTGCACTGGGAAAGAGGTCAGTACAGGATCTGACCCATCTTCTGATTCCATTTTTTTTCCTCTTTACAGCTTAAATTCATGTTTTAATCTGCCCACTTGAGCAGGAGGAGGGTAAGCTGTTGCCATCTTCCATGTCCATGTGCAGCTCTGACTCCATGCTGCTGTCCCTTCATCATCCAGACTGTCACCAAGGAAGCAGTGGGACCAAAGTTGGTGTGCTGGGAATGCAGGGCACAGTCCTTCTGTATAAAACTGCAATGGCTAGTCAAAACAGAGGGATGCAGCCCGTGCTCACCCTGTTGGAAATACACTGTAATTTGGGGGAGTGGTGTGCCTCTCAAAAACATGCAGGTCTTGTTTCCAACCTCTCTGACCCATACAAGACAGATTTCCTGTGGGGAAGGGAGAAATTACGGGATTTTTGTGCTGTGGCACGTCCTTGGGACCGTTTTTGAGGACTGACACCAGATGCCATGCCAGCTAGTTAACTGTCACCGATGTGTTACACTACGCAGGCTCTCTGGCTGCTTATGGAAGAAATCCATTGGTTTTCCTTGTCTTGTCCTTGCTGTCTCCCTGCCTCGCCTTTTTCCTGTAGGCACTCTGCCCTTATCCAGTTTGTCCTTGGGTCCCACTTTTAAATAACTTGTCTGGTGCCTGAGCAGGACAGTTTGATCCTATTTTTAAGTCCTTTGGACTTTCTTGTTTGTGGATTTTGGGTACTGGGAATGACAGGATGTTTGCATTGGGATTGCTGCAGGGGGATTGCTTGGAGCAATCTTTGAAGCTTCTTTTGCAGTGCTATGCTGCTTGCAGAGGGGGCACGTTGCCCTGCAATGTTTTTAGTCCATCGTGCTGGCTTTGTGTGTGCCAGGGTTGCTTTTCTGGCCCTTTTTTGGCCTTCCTGATGTAAGCAGTGAGCATTGTGACTGAATGCATCCTGTATCCATATGGATGGGACAGAATGTTATTGTTTAAAAAAAGCCTAAATCCCACTGATATGCCTTCCAGTGAAGTAGTTTGGTCTCTCTTTGAAATAATTCAGCTTGTCTCTTGATTTCTCCATACCAGAGCAGGGTGGGAAGAAAAGCTGGAGCTCTTTCTGCATTGGTGGACTTGTAATGAGCAGCTTCAGCCTTCCTGCTCTTGTGGCTGAAGCCACCAAGGCCATGGTCAAAACCAGATGAGGGATATTTTTTAATTACATAGTGCAGGTAAACAAGATAATTTAGCTGCAAGATAACACAGTGAAATTAATGCTGCAGGAATGTGATGCAGATTCTGTCACTGTCTTGTCTTTTAAGGTGCTCATCTCTGCTTTTTCATTTAAATCAATCTCTTGCACCAGAGCAGTTGGGAAGCAGATGGACCTCTGAAGCCACTCACCGTCCTTCTGCCTCAGTAAGCTTGTGCCATCCGTCATCTGCGTTGCACTTACTGTGTGATCAAAAGCTCAGGCCAGAGATTTTTGTAAGGAGCAGTTCTACTGAAGCAGTTCAGACCTTTGCCCCCTGGTCTCTAGCAGGAGGAGCACACACCTATAAAAATGTGCACCTGCAGGAAGAGCTTGTCCCTTTGATGGTTTATGGTGACTCCTGAATTTCTGTGGGTTTAAGGGAATGTGCTGCCCAGCTGGAAGCTGCTGATCTTTGGGGAGTTAATTCCTCTTCCAGAAGCTTTCTCTGCCTCTGTGGCATGGGAGCAATACTGCTTCATTCTGCAGCTTTCCCATTTTATGCTTGATGGTTAAAGTTGGATCATTTATATCTCATTTTGCCAAGAAGCATTTAGAATAGTTTTCATGAGAAACATCAAAAGTTGCAGGTCCATGGCTGATGCCCTGGCTGCTCTGCATAAATCACTGGGTGGTAAACAGATTTAAATGAAGAGCTGTGGCAGTCTTGCTAACTGAGTAATAAATAAGGGCTGAGCAACTCCATAAAGTTGAATCTTAATGCCTTGGCTTGGAGTTGTAGGGTGGGGTGGTAAAGCCAATGGAACAGCGGGATGTTTCTAAACAGAATGTGCTTGCCCTTAGTTACGCTGCCACAAAGGATATAAATGATGCTGCATACGTAACTGAAGTGCTGAAAATGGCTTTTTGTTGGTGTTGCTTGCTGTGTTTTGTACATCCACTTCATGTCAGCCATTTGTGCTTTACTCCCCTTTGGTAGGAGCAGCAGATCTTGTGCCTGGCAGTCAGGTCCCTGGCAGGTAGGGAAGAGCGCCTGATCCTCGCCTTCCAGTCCTGAGCTTAGTGACATCAACCTGTAGGAAATTATGGTGCTTAAACACTTTCAAGGACCTGCTCAAAATATTTCATTATCTGAGGAATTTTGTGGAAAACCCAGAAGGTGATTATAAACCCTTGGAATGCGGCTGCCTCTCCACAAAGGACTCCAGCCAAACAGCATTTTGAGGCAACTCTTTGAGTACGAAACCTCCATCAAGATTTTCTTATTTTCAGATCTGCGTTCAGTGCCTGCAGCCTTTGGGATGTTTGTTTCTCGCGCTGGAGGAACTCCTGCCCAAACTGCCTGTTCTGGGTGCTCCTGCAGTTCCCTGCCTGCTTTAGAACCATTAGCAAAGCTGATGCTGGCTGGTGGCTGCTGTACTGGCATGTCCCAGAGGAGCCAGAATGCTGTTCTTGGTGCTGTTCTGGTGATGAGAAAAGTATTCTGCCATTCCCAGGTCAAAACATGGGTGAGGGTCCTGCCATAAGCCAGGCTCAGGTGTGCCACCAGAGCTGGAGCCTCGTGAGGCCTTCCTTCAGAAGAGGATTTGGAAGTATGATCAGGTTTCCTAAGAAGGTGATTTGCAGGACTGTCCTTCACCCCTCTAATAGCTTCTACTTGCTAATTTGACAGAAAGCTCTATACCGTTGTTATTAAGTAAAAAGAGTAGGTGGGAGAGTTTTGGCTAGAAGGGAGTGCCAAAGCTCGCCACACTCCTCCGTGTGACTTGTACAACATGCTCCAAAAGCCAAATCGTGGCAGAAACTTCCGTAAGATTTCCTGCCTTGCTACAAAAGGGAGTTCATCCCTCTGGGTCTTTCTCTTTTTGTGTGGATTCTTCAGTTCTTAATAAGACAAAATGTGCAGTGGAGGCACTCTGTGATTAGGACATTCATTGTTTCTCTTCCATGTCAGTTCTCAATAAGAAGCCTCAATAAGTGGTTTTGTTCAGCCTTTAATTCAATTAAGAAACCAAGCAAGAGATGCAAGTCTTTTTAGCCTCATCAGTCTCAGGGCTCATGACTACATCTGAAGAGAACATCTACGTAGTACAGCAAAGCAGCTTAGGGAAGAAGTATTTTTCCAGGCTTCAGCTGAAATTTCAAGTGCTGCTGGAGGTTTGTGGATGATTTTGTGCCTTTGGAGCATGGGGTGGAGAAAAGACTGTGCTCACCCGTCCATGATCATGCTTTGGTTTAAACCATTTTCCGAAGTAGCATCTTTGATAGAAACCAGCTTTCCAGCCAGGTGACTTCTATCAAAGATTGTTAGCTGGTGTGAATTAGACTTGAAACAGCTGGTGGATGGTGAATGATACCAGGGGACAGGACACACAGGGGTGACTGTCACACCAGCTGCTCTTGCACATGTCCTCTGGCACTAGCTAGGGAATGACCTGCCTGCTGAGGAATACAAGATTGGGCTCTGATGCCTCATAGGCTTCGCCTTTAAAAAGTCACATACTGTATATTGCTTCTTGGGTTTGTGTTCTTTCTTTTCTTGTCAGGTGCCTCAACTGTACTTTCTGGCTAGGGCTGTCCTCTAGATATCTTGTCAGACTGCCTTGTAAACAAAATGTATTTTGCTTTTTAAGAAGTGCCTTTCAGGGATGGGATGGCTGAGGGACAGTCTGGGATCATCTGTGTGTACCTGAAGACTTGCATTTTGGTACAAAAAGCTACATAAAACTTGGGTTTGTCCCTGCCAAATTCACTTGTAAACCAGTTGGCCCCCTGTGCAAATTATTTCTAGAGAGCCTAGAATCAGACTTCAGTGAACACAAGCTGCTTCAGTGAACACAAAGTGAGCCCATGGAAGGTCTAGGAATTTATCTCGAGAGACCTCTGTCTTCTGCTTCCAGTGTTTCTAGTAATTAGTGCTCCTCAAATCCGAGTGCACTGTCATGGGGACTGGTCTGCTGCCTTGTGTATGCAAACCACTGAGATAACTCTGTCATGGTCCAAATTAAAATTGCTCTAATATTTCAGAATGGTGATTTGGTCTCTGCTAATCGACTTCTGCCAGCCTGGGTGTCCCCTGTCCTGGATGGCTTCTGCTAAAATACTCTTCTGTAATGCCATGGTCTTCATCAGAATTCATGTCCAATGAAGATAGGAAGTTTTCCTTACAAAGAAGAAATTTAGGGTCAGAAATACCTATTTCATTCTGATGCTTTGAGTTCCAGTTTTTACTACATCTTATATGTGTGTGTATATATATACATGCCTGTTGTGTTTATCGTCAAAATACGCATTTTTATGGTATTTGTATGGAAGGAGCTCTTAGTTTTTTGTTTGGTAGTTTAATTTCCTGTGGATTTTAGTACTGGCTTTAGCTTACATTCCCTTAAACATAGAAATAAATATTAGGATTTTTACACTCTCTCGGTCCAAAGAGAAGCCAAAGCCATGCTCTTCAGCAGACAGACCCTTCCCCTGCCCTGCTACAGCTGTATATTTAGCCTGTGTGCCCTTTCCAGTAACAGCCGGGAGAACATGCCTGGAGAGGAATGCGAGCCATCGTTTGACTGAATGCCGTCCTGGGACCCTGCTATCTGTCACACATTGCTGGTTGAACCAGAAATGCTGCCCTAGTAACTCTGCCTTCTATGAAATTGTCCCGTCCCACTTTGTTGCAGGAACGATCCATTTTAGACCTTTGATCCCCATCAACTTTCTTCACCAGCCCTCCCTTGAGACAGGGCTGGCTCAGGGGATGCAGGGCATATGCAACAGTACTGGTGAAGCTGTTGCTCTGCTTCGTCTTCTTTATGGGGATTCATATCCTAATTTGCTTGCTGCCAGCAGCCAGGAAAATGGCAGTTCTACCTGGCTGTGATGTTTGTAATTACAGGGGAAAAAATGATCTCTGAGGCCTTCTAAATACTTGGGAAGATAATATCTGAGTTTCCTTTCAACTGAATGCACTTGAAGATACAATCTGAGTTGGCTGTCTGGGAATAACTAAGTGGGAGGAAGGGATTGATTGTGGTTGCTGGAGCTTTCATCCAAGAGCCAGAAGTCTTGCCTAGCC
>NW_009919682.1:28751-52452 GCF_000696875.1 Nestor notabilis
TGGTCACTGCAGTGGGTCAGGCACAGTGGCTGTTTGGGACATGACTCAAGCATAGGTCAAGTGGCATGCATGCTGCAGGATTGACAAGCAGGGGGACATCCATATGGTCTGCCCGCAAATGTCAGGTCAGTGTGCAAGTGTAGTTTAGAGGTGCTTGTGGGTACGACAGTAATCCTCTCCTGCCTCCTTGGGGCTGCAGGAGGCTGGGGAAGGTGCTTGTGTCCGGAAGTCTTATCACTGCACCTTGCGAGGGAAATGTACTCTGCAGGGAAAGAAAAACAAGCTCTGTGTCCAGCTCTGGTGTCCTTGGTGTTTCTGCTGGTGCTCTGCAGTGCCCCTTGCACACAGCCCTGCAGGAGTGCCCTGGCTGGGGCTCCAGGAGCTGCTGGTGCTGCTTCCTCACCTGCACAGCTCTTGCTGGAGGGAGGGGGATACCGGGAGCATATCCTGTGTGCTTACCTTTACTAGAGCAAGAAGTCTTCCTGGGAGCAGAGTCCCAAGCTGGGAAGGATGGTATGGTGGCCCAGTTTCTGGACAGGCAGATGCAGTATGGACGGAGGGGAAAAAGAATTCTGCTTTTTGCATCTTTTCTATCTTGGAGCTGCCTCTGCATTCCCTCTGCAGGAGGGGCTGGAAATCGCATGTCCTAATGAACAAAACTGTGCTGGGTGGTGAGATGTCCTCCTTGCCCTGCCTGCTCACTCTGCACTTGGAGCAGAGGCATCCATCAGTGCCTCTGGTCCCAGGCTGGTGGAGAACCACAAGCAGGTTTTGTTGGCCAAGGGGAGACAAATGAGAGGGATGTGGGAAGGCTTAATTCCTTCTCAGTGGCACAAACTGTAGTTTTCAAACAAAAGGTAATGGAACATAGTAGAAAGCTTCCTCTTAGCTACAGGAAAGTTAAATATTTTGGTGCTTTACCAAACCCTGCTGTGAGGTGTCGATTGCTGTGACCACTTCCCGTACAAGCTTCATGAAGCTGCTTGTGGCATGTGTGATGTGAAGCAACAAGTCAGTGACAGTTTGCAGCAGAGCTCCCCATCAGCAGGAGTGTGCTGCTCACTTCCCTGCCCGGCATACATTTTTAGCACTGCTGGGTTGGTTTTGTTTGCGTTTGGGTTTTTTCCCCTAGGTTTTTTTCCAGTGTCAGGGTTTCCTGTTACTGACACCAGATGTGCTGGATACAAGCAATGCAGAAATACAGGAAGGGACAAGACTGAGAAGAAGCATCTTTTTTGTGTGTATATCCTTTGAGCTAGATGTCAGATCTGTTGGGCGATTAACTTGGTGACAATACAAGGTGGGCATAGCTGCAGAAGAGTGTTGAAATGCAATTTTAGGGTGAAGAATTGAGCACAGCTTAGCTTGTACCTCCTGGACTGGTGGTGATTGAGGTGACCAGCTAATGATGGCAACTTGTCAACCGGCTGCAAGGGACAGAGGGTGGAAGAGGCTGCCAGAGTTCTCGTCTGGGCTCTCTGCTAAAGCAGCTTTCTCTTGCAGTCTGATCTCTGATGCTCAGCTGGCTGCTACTTTGAGTTTGACGCATGTATGGCTCTAAACAGGCAGCTGTGATTGCAGCATTAAGCCCAAACCTCGTGGATGAACTTGTCTTTTAGACAGACAGACAGTCTCAGTGTAAAGCTGACGACCTGCTGGTGCCTGGTCAATGCCGTGGGGACAGGATGCCATCACTCTGAGCAGGGAACTACACTAGCAGTGAATTTTCCTTCCTCCTTGCCTGTTCCTCGCAGCAGCTGCCTGCTGATCAGTCTGCCTGTGATGAATGCACCCCTGTGCAGTTACCCTCATGTACATCCCTTTCCATAACTTATGCTGGGTGCAGCAGCCTGGAGCTGGGTAGCAAACGTATGCGGCTGAAGCCGTAGAGGTTGGAAATAATCCCCAAAGTTATTTTCAGCAGATTCTCCTAGCTTATAACATAGGCTGTTGGACAGAATGCCACCTGTGTTTCAGGGTACGTCCAGAGCTGGGCGAGCATGGAAACACTTACTGTTTCCTAAATTTCATGCTCTAGAGTGTCCTTTGTGCATATAATGTGTCAGTCAGACTTGCTGACAGGCATGACCTTAGCCTTGAGGAGGCTCTGTCTGTTAGTTCAGAAACTTGGTGATGGGCTGCTCTGCCCAGACGTGCTGCCTCCAAGCTGTTTGTCCCTCCTACCCCCATTCCCAGGCTCCGCCAGTGCCTGCTGTCGCGTTCTGGACCGGAGAGCGTGCACGGCAGAGTGCCACCTTTGTGTGCCTGGCCGGTGACGCCGGGTTTCATCATTCCTCCTGCTCGCCGCCTTGACATGCAGCCGCATGGCAACTGACGGGACTTGCCCAGAGATCCTCCTGTGGAAACACGCACGAGAGATCTGTGCAGAGACAATAGCTCTGTTCTGGAAAGTTGCACTGGCCCTTTTTAGCCAAGCCAGAGTCTTCTTCCTTAGGGAAAGGCCACTCATTTAATGCTCCCTTTAATGAAGATATTGATAAATAAGAAATCAGGTAAGTGGGATTCCTCGGAACTCTCCTAAATACCTTCTTATCTGGAGTAGAGGATTGCACAGCAGTTACTTGAGCTTTCTGTATGCTGGGCTGAGTGGCATTAATATGCTGGCAGTGATTAATTACCGCAGCCCAGTGATGTGATTGTGTGCTTGAGCAATTGGATTAGACGCAGTTGGACAGAGACTTCACTTTCACCAGTTCTTGCTGAAGTGGTGGCAGCATAATCAGCTAAGGAGGAGTGATTTCTGGGCAGCCATGCTCCTGCTGCTGGGACGCTTCCCCAGGCCACTCGTTCCTGATCCTGTGGTGGGCAGAAGGAAAGGTCTCTGGGAAGATGTGTGGCTGGGAGTAGCTACTTTGTCCTGCTCTAAGTCCTTCCTTTCATTCCTATCTTCTGTCTGTACTGTTCTGCGTTCCTGAATCATGAAGGTCGAGCGTGTCCTTAATGTGTCAGCGGGCCTTGTAGCTGCATGGAGAAGAAGCAAGCTCCAGCATTGTCTTGACAAGTCAGCATCATATCAAGTGCAGCATCATATCAACATAACTTCACCAAGCAGGCCCAGTTCCGTATCTCCAAGATGGGGGGTTTGGCACTGGAGATCAGGCGTCAACACTGGCACATGCACCAAGCGCTAGGATTGAAGCAGATGTTGATGCTGACTTTGATGTTTCATCCAATGCTCTGGAGGCTCGAACTTGAGACCAAAAGATCTCTCACAGAAGCAGGAGGATAAAGAGAAAGTTTGTTCTTTCAGAAGATCAGACGAGCAAAACATCCTGAAATTCAGGACTAACCTGAACATTTGTGTGTGTTCTGTGAAACTGGGCAGTACAGATCCTGCTGGAAGGAGCGCTGTGCCATGAACTGAAGCTGGGGTGGTCTAAACTTCCCTCATAACTTGAAAGTGCTGTCTGAGTCAGTTGGCCCTACGGCCTGATGCTTCCCAGAGATCAGCAGACCACCTGCAGAATGCCATCTGCGTTTGGGGTTTGGCCCTGTTGTGAGATTGTGGAAAACTGTGTGAGGTGTTGAGACTTTTGCTCCCGCAGAGCTCCAGTTCCGTGCCACTCACTGGTCATGGACCATGACTCAGAACACTGACCTTTTCCACATAAAACTGGCATCACACAAGTGAGTCTGGGTTTTGCCCATGGTAGTCTCAAATGAAATAGTGTGGGCTCTTCAACTTGACTGAGGCACCACACGTGTCCCAGTGCTTGTTCCAGCCTCACTGCAGGTAGCGCTCGCTCTGTTTTGCAGCTGCATCCGAGACCTGCAGTGCTGGTGCCTGGTGGACTTGCTGAGCAGGAGCACTGGCTTAGGCAGAGGATCTTCTATCCCAAAGAGCATTCTGCCTTGAAGCAACAGTCCATGTGGACCTCAGCACTGCAGGGCAGTGCCTTGTTCTAGCTATCTGCAGAGCTGTACCACCCTGCCTTTCCTCCTTAGCACACAGTGTGAGAGGCTGGCACAGTTTCAGCTTCTGTCAATTGTTTGGTGAGGTGGAGCTGTGTTAAAGAGATTTTTTGGTGGTGCAAGTTTGTTCTCAGCTCCTCTTGGTATTTTGTTATCAGCTCCTGAATTCCTCCTACACCTGCTATGTGCTCAGTTTACATATGCAGAGACTGTTCTGTAGTTCCCCTAAAATGAGAATCTGAATTTTTGTGACCTGCAAGTGTCACACAAGATCGTTAGTTCCTTGGCTGAGGGGCGTGTATCAGACAGGCAGTGTTTGTTGCCTGCTCTGATAATTGTTTCTGAAATGTGTGATGACTTCATCTTCCTCTCCTGCTCACCACAGATATCAAGAACCAGCTCCTTTCTGCCCAAAGACTCCATCCAAGAGAAACGCCACGGGCCAGATCACGTCATTTGGCCAAGCAACACAGAGCTGTACCGTGCTCATGCACGAGCTCCACTGACAGCCCAGGGGCAAGGGCTGGCCTGAAGCCATGGTGCTGAACCTCTCCAGGTGTCTTTACAGCTCTGTGTGGTTGTACGCTGTGTGTCTGGGTGTTTCTCCTGCACTCAGATGTGGAGGCTTACTGCAGCTGTGAGGCAGCCTTGTTTCCATGCTGATAGCATCTCTGCCCCACAGCAGCCATGGGCTGCTGGGTTCTGCTGCTGCCACATTCCTCCCCTGGCTGCAAGTCACTGATCCTGCCTGTACTTGCTGGGGTTGCTTTTTAGTTCCTCACACAGCAGGGCTTTCCAATGAGCAGGCTGCAGGAGAACTAGCTCATGGACAAGGAAGGCATCATCACTTCAGTGTCCACATCTCAGGCTCCATGGAGGGTGAAGGTGGTTCTTCTTTCTGCTTTTTAAGGCACTGTGCAGGGATGAGAGTCCCCCAGTGTCCTGCTGTGGTGATCAGTGGCCTTCTCGGGACCTCTTGCTGATGTCTGCTCCATCTCTGTATAGCTCATTCACACAGCTTGTTGTGTTGAGTCATGCTGAGGTGACTCTAGCAGTTCATCCAAAAATCAACTGGTGTGTGTTGGTTCCCCTGACCATGCAGGGAGCTGGTAGGAGAGACGTGTCCTGTAGGAAGTGAGGCTTCTGAAGAAGCAGCTCAGGCACCTCACTCCGGGTGAAGACCATGACGTGCTTTTTGGGAAGAGTGTGGCCCTGTTGCTTCATCTGGTGTCCTTCCAGCTGCCTGAACTGACTGGGACAGGAGTACAAGAGCAGTGAAGAAAGTGCTTTCTTCTGGTGCTGGCATCTCACAGCAGCCATCCTCCTGTGTCTTGTGGTTCCTAGCAATGTTATTATGTCTCTGCTGTCTCTTCTGCCTTTCACTCAGGACAGGTTTCCCACAACTGGCAGATCCGATATCTGCCTTATGGATGCTGCAGCCAGAGGCTATTGCATTCAGCTCGTAATTTCTGCTACCCACAGCCCTCTGCTAGCTGCAACTGTGCTTGCTGGGCCCATTACCTTGGGATGGGAGGTGTCAGCCCCTCTGCACGAGTGATTTATGGTGAAAAGTTCCATCAAGGGATGAGGATGTGCTGGTCCTTGCATGCTGCCTCTCAGCGTCTCTAGAGTGTAGGGTTTAGGGTGAACGACACAAATTTTATCTGTTCTGTTATTCCTGTGGTAACCTTGGCCTTGGTTGCCTGTGTGGACAGGCTCTCTGCCTACTTCTGCAAGCCCATAGTGGTCAGTACAGCCACGTGGGCACAGGAGGTTGGCTCGTCCTGCAGTTGTGCTGTCCTGGGAGCTCTGTGAGGACCAGAAGCAGTAATGGGATTTCCCTTCCCACTAGCTCTGTCTCCAGAGTCTCTTGGGACAGCCTGATGTGCATCACACGATGCAGCAGGAAGAGGCTAAAATAAATCAGAGCTGTGCTCACAGGACCAGGAGCCACTGTTTAGAAGTCAGGCTGGGTTTGCCCTGGGAATTAGGAGTCACTCTCTCTGTTTGGAAAAAAGGAGTTGGTTCAAGACATGAGAGTGCCTGGCCTGAGGAGCCCAGTTCTGTGTGCTCCTGGGGGCTGAACAGCACCCTGTTGGTCCATGTGTGTCATGTAGTCTATCCTGCAGGCGGGCTGTGAAGAGGAACCTGGTGTGTGTACAGGTCTGTGACTCCTTCATGCTGCAGCTGGACCCAGTCTGGAGGGAAAAGCAACTGGGGAAGTGAAAGAAGCAAGGGGGAGAGCTGGAGATATTTCTTGGGCAAACTGTGCAAGCAGGAGGGAGCTAGATGGCAGGTAGCAGTGTAGGAGACTGTGTGCATCGCTTGCTCCAGTCTGAGTTTGGGGTGTGTATTGTTGGCACCCAGATCAAATCTGAGCACACTAATAGCAAAAGCTGGAACTGGGAGGAGATCTAGCTTGAAAGCCATGCTTATGGGTCAGAGAAGCAAAAGTGTCTGTTGTGCATCAAGCTGTGAAGATAGCAGCTTTGGAGTACCAAAGGTTTCTTGGGGTTTGTAGTGGGTTACTGGCATGTAATTGCCAGTTATTGATGCCCCAGCCTGACTTCAGCTAGCCTTTAAAGGTCACCTATTGCCACTGTGCTGTCTTGGCTTTCGTTTTATCTGCCCTGTCTCCTGAACTGTGGGTATCTTTGGATGTTGTGATTCCAGAGCAGCAGAAACATGGTGTGTGAAAAGCAAGAGGATCTTGTTTCTCTAGAGGTGCTGTAGGTCAGAAGAGGATTTGAGAACTTTTTGCTCCCTTTAACAGTAGTGGTAGCTACATTTAAATTAAAAAGCCAAATCGAAGAGGGTAGAGCAGCAGGTATCCCTCTGTTCATTGCAAGGAGGTCTGTCTGTGGTTACTGTTGTTAATGTGCTGACTGGGTTTCCTATGTTTAACCAGGTTCCCAGGACTCCTAGGATGAGGCTTCTGTGAAGAATCAGTGGATCCCTGCGCTGCGGTGCCTGCAGGTGCCTGTTGTCCCCTTTCCAGCTGGAGCACTGTCACCAGGAAGAATGACTGTTGGATGCCTCCTGCAGCCCCCTTTCCTGGGGAGGACTTGGCTCCCTGTGCTGCTGCTGGCGGCTTCTGCTCACTGCCACTGGCCCAGCGAGCCAGCAGAAGTGGTTCGGGACTGGGAAAACCAGCTAGAGGCCTCCATGCACTCTGTGCTCTCGGACCTCCGGGAGACTGTGCCGGCTGTGGTGGGCATACCGGACAGCTCTGCTGTGGTGGGACGCTTCTTCAGAGTCTCCATTCCCACAGATTTAATTGCTTCCAATGGAGAAATTGTCCAGGTGAGAAATGCCATTCCACAAGGCTTGTTTTCAGTTGTATTCTTGCAGGAGTCAAGCTGGTCACCCAGTTGGGTCATAAGGGTTGCTGTGAAGCAGCCTTAAGGTTTTGTAGGACTATGGGAGAAGGATTTAAGCTCTTCACCTCACCGCAAAGTTCTTTTCTGTTATAATGAAGAGAGGAGATTTCTCAGGGATGACTGATCAGTTTGTTGGCTGTATTTAAATTGTGATACAACTCTGCCCCTGGAACGATGGGCACATTCATAAGGAGATGTTGCCTCAGGATCTAGGGAGCCACGCAATCCCTGGGACTGCTGCTCTGAGGCTCAGGGAGTTTGCTTTGCTGTGGTAACAAAACACTACTAGACAAATAGACCTTGTTCTGCCAGCGGGGCTCTGGGCTGCCTTTGACACAATCTCTCCTGACCTCGTCCCTAAGTTCTCTTGGGAAAGATGGGAGCAGTTCTCTTTATCTGACATACCCTTGTACCGCTGGCACTGCAAACACTTAAAAACTGAGTTTGCGAATTGGTCCTAAGAGCAAGAAAGTGTTGGAATAGCCCAAGGAGGGTAGGCATTACTGAACACGTTGCTCATCTGTAGTCCTTTCTTGGGAAGGTGCTGAGAAGACAACTTCTCAACATCTGCTTGCTTGGATCATGTGGTGTTCGGAAAATTCTGGGTTTAAAAAAGAAAAGGAATTACATTCCAATCTCAGGATATTAGTTTTTTTTTCCAAAGAGCAAAACTGAAACAGTTCTGAAAATCTATTTTTAGAAAACATTCTAAAAAGGCAGCCTTCTAGTGTGTCTGAGAAGATCAGCGGGAGATGGAGAGCAAGTCAGGAGAGAGCCCGACATCTCAGCTTCTCTTTGAAGGCGGGTTTGTTTTAGCTCTGCGTACCATCACGCAGTTCTCAATCCAGCTACGTGATCCCACTGGCTCCAGCGAGGGAGCCGGGGCCGCGATGTGCCAGTGGTAGGCAGATAAATCTGAGGAATGCATCTGCTGTTGGCAGACGGGCAGATGGGGAGGAGGAACGCGGTGGGCGAGCCCCTGGCTCGTGGGGTTGGAGCAGGGAACAGGCCGGTTCCACAGCAAAGACTGTGACATCTATTGACTGCAGCCAAGGAGGCGCGGACGGGGGGCAGTGGTGCCTGCCCTGCTCTGACACCGCCTGTGCTCTGAGCACAGGGCACCAGTATAGCACTGGGCTGCAAGAGTCCAGTGCTGTATACGGGTGCAGTGAGCCCAGGATCCTGTGTTACAGAAACGGTAACTCTGGTTTGGGATTTTGCATCGGAGTGGCTTGTCCTGGTGTTGTCTAACAGCTACTCTGATGGCAAGAATAATGTTCAGTGTATAACACCGCAGCTTCCTCTGTCTCTTTTTCTGGCACAAAAGTAATCTTTGATAGCTCTAGGAGCTGCAGGAAAATCCTGATAGATTATTTCCACCCCACCTTATTGCTTCGAACAATCTCTCTGCCACTTTGGAGTTGAGGCATGTTTGCTAGCACCAGCAGATGCCTGAAGAGCCTCAAATGGACTGGGCTGGAGCAGGACCCAAAAGTTGCTGGTTGTGCATAGCTCAGCAAACACTGGGAGTGATTTTCATGCTTGTCCGTGGGCTTGACCAAGTGCGTGTTGCATCTGTTCACCTTGAAATTGATTTTAAAAGAGCAGCAGGCTCTAGGGTACTGCGAGCAGCCTCACTTAGATGGTGTATCTGGAAGGTCTCTCACTTGTAGGGGATGCATGTTGGCTGCTGAGCACAGCTGACCTTTGCTATGGGGATTTCATTCCTGGCTACCAAGAACTGCGTAAGCAATTTTGGGTGCAGGGATACATTTTTGTTTTACTGTAAAGTTTCAGGACAAATTGCTCTGGTCTTTTTCTCAAGCTGCCCTGCATTTCTCAGCTGGAGCAGTAAAAGCGTAATACTTCTGGATCTTGCTAGTTGATTCTCTAGTCTAAAGAGAAAGAATAAGGGTTGTGCCCTTTGAGACAAAATAGCAGGTCAGAGTTTACAATGTGATGTGGTTGCCTGCACTTAGTCCCCTTAAATATCAAAGAAATAGGCTATAATATTTTTTATTCCCCCCCCCCCCCAAAAACTCCCATCTGGATTCTGAAGGTGTGATGGCTTCATTTCGAGATAGTTCCCACTGATTGTTTCTAGGCTCAATTTGTATTGCTGTGGGGATCACCTTGAAGCTGCTTCTCAGATCCTCTCCCTGCTTGTTAGGAGATTACAGCCGGCTGTAGACAAAATACTTTTCTCTGCAACCTTGGTTGTGGGATGGAAACAACGCCAGGCATCTGGAGTGTGGCGGAGGAGTGCCTTGCAGGCGTGCACTCCTGCACACACGGGAGGGCTCTGTGTGAACCAGGTATGTGCTCCTGGGAGCAGTGGCCAGGGCTTCCCTGACACCCCCGAGCTGCTTGGGGACAGGTGAGATCTCAGGGTTAAGTACAAAGCCAAGTCTATTCTACCACACGAAGGCAGACACACAGAAGTTTAAAACTACCTTGTGTTTTAATTTTGGAGTCTCATTTCTATGTTGCTCAGAGTCAGCTGCCGGCACAGCTTTGTGGCCATTGTAACTCACTGCTGACCATTAGAAACCCCCTTCCCCTGTGCCTTGTCTTCCCAGATGAGTCCTCGCTCAGGACTTAGCGTGGCCTTTGAAGGTTGGCTGCAGCTTGCAGGTATTTCAGCTGTTGAATTGGGTGGCAGTTCAGTCCGGATGCTGTCTTCCAGCTTCCTTGCTATAGCAAGGCTTCTCGCTGCAGGATTGCTCTTCTTGTGTCTGAAGGTGTCTTGGAAATGAAAACTCTTTGCTGTGCCTTCCCAAAAGGGTTAACAGCAGCATTTGACACCAAAACCTTGGCATTTTACAAGAGTTGGGTTAAAACATCCAATCTCCACATATGGTACAACCCCCTCACCATGCAGACAGGTAGTACAAGGGTGTGCATGTTCCCACTAACTCCTAGTTACTGTGGGAGCAGGATAACTGTGGCCGTTGGTGCTCACCACAATCAATAATCATTGGTCTGACAATCTGTTTTCTGTGTTTCCACTGAAAGCTGTGTGGAGTCTGACCTGTTACCTCTCAGCTGTGTCCTGTTGTTGAAGAACATCATTCTCAGGCCAAAGACCAGGTGGATTTCCTGTTCCTGCCACTTCATATGAATCTGCTCCGGAATTTGGCTGTTCTGATTTTAAAATGCAGCTTCTAGCCTAAACTTAGAGATGGCTAAAAATATTTGTATGTGCTGCCCTTTAGCTTAAATCAGTTCTACCTTCATAATATTTACTTCCTTTATGTATTTATAAGGGACAGACATATTCCCCTGTGTTGATTTTATTAGGTAAAGCAAGCCAGCCTCTTCAGTCTTTTTCATAAAATAAGCTTTCTTTTCCTCTCCTCATCTTTGCAGCTCTTCCAGCATAAGTTTATTTTTCTTAGGTTTGCATGACCACAGCTATGCAAAATACTCCAGACGAAAGTTTACCAGAGCCTTGTATAAAGGCATCAAAACTTCCTTTCCTCTTCTATAAATAACCTTGTTTGATGAATCCTACAATCGTTTGCTTTTCCATGGCTACCTTGCTCTGCTCAGACATCTCACCATCAGCTGCAATAGCCGGGTCTCTAGTTTCTGTTTCCAGTTGTTGAGGTCCCAGAAGAGGACATTAGACAAGTTGTGTAATGGTTAATTTTTGCAGTGCTGACTATGGTCTTCATGAGCTCTGCTAGTCCTGTCTCAAAGCTTGTCCCATTTTATGTGTATGAAAACCCAACCCCTTGCTGTCCAGGTGAGGACAGTGGCACTAGCACTGATAGCACCTCT
This sequence comes from Nestor notabilis, assembly GCF_000696875.1. Taxonomy (NCBI): domain Eukaryota; kingdom Metazoa; phylum Chordata; class Aves; order Psittaciformes; family Psittacidae; genus Nestor; species Nestor notabilis. The sequence continues at coordinate 39,848 of NW_009919682.1, forward strand.
GTCAGTGTCTGGGACGGTGGTTTTGCAGTAAGCATGGCCCTCCCCTCAACCCACCAGTGATGTACACTGCTACAAATTGGGAAAGCTGACACTGGCCTTGACCCAGGGAAGACAAAACACACGAAGGCATTTACCTGGTGTCTACCTTCATCCTGCAGGATGCTGAATGGAATAAATCTGGGCTTTAACTGCCACTCCAGAAGCACCAGGCACTGCGCTTGGGTCTCAGTATTAAATACAGTCATGAAGTGGCATCACTGTGGCAGTACCTGCTTCTTTCCTTTGGGATGCAGGGATAAATCCAGTTCCCTCTAATAAATATGAGTATCCCCACAAGATATTTGAACCCTTGCACAATCTAGCATCCTAAATGCATGTGCCCACAGTTTATAAAGTCAAGCAATTTGATGGCTTTTGTTTAAAGGTAGGTCTAAAAGTATGCTGGAAGGAGAGAAACTCCTGGTGCACAGTGCTTCCCAAGGAACATCCCTGAGCGACAGGTGATGATGTGCTGTGTCTTCCTTGAAGCTAACAAAGCTACTGACCTGCCTTCATCCTGGTAGTGTTGGGTATGGAGGGATCCGATGGGGTAGATCTGCTGTGAGTCTGTTAGCTGATGCGAAGGAGGAGTTCCCAGGTGAGCACAGCTAAGTCTTACCGTTCTTGGCTCCTGGTGTTTGGGTTTGAAGTACATGGTCTCAGCAGGGCTTTGTTGGGAAGACAGATAAAACACATAGTGGGGATCCCCAAGAAGCTGCTGTTGTATGCAAACATAGCTGGTGGAAAAGTGATTAGAAAGACTGAATTAACTCATGTAGCTGATTTACACAGTGCAGCTATGCAATGGGCTTGTGGGGTTATCAGAGCACCGGATATTAATCTGGGCAAAAGGATTCTTGCTTTCATTGAATATTAGAATTATTTATGTTAGAAAAGACCTTTAAGATCAAGTCCAACCGTTAACCCAGCACTGCCAAGTCCACCACTAAGCTTTCTAAGCAGGAGCCTGATTTTCCAGTGGTTGCTCTATTTGCTGTCTGTTGAAGTGGTTTTTATTGAACAGCTTCACTCTTATCAGACTTCAGGGACCTTGTTTTATAAACAGGATCCGCAGGGATTGGGTTGCAGGAGTCCTGACATGAAGTACCTGCTGTCAGGGCTGTGCTGCACACCTCAGCCTTGTTCTGACCCCAAAGCAAAGGGCTGGATGCTGGCAACAAGCCTGCAGTGCCAAGACACACTTGGTTTCGGGGAAGGAAAGCCACAGAATACTGATTTTAATTTTTTTATTTCTTTTCCTCTTGCAATGATCCTTATTTCAAAGAGTCTTAACTGAATGTGAATTTTATGAGTCATTTCTCCAAAGAGGAAGACAAGCAAAGATGCTCCTGAGGGGCTGTGTGATGACAAGATAAGTTGGGTATCTTAAAAAGCTCTCTATGTCAAAGCATTTGAGCTTCACCTTGTCCCTGGGGTCCCCAGTTTTCTTGGATTAATCAGGTGCAGCAACAGCCACTATTTACAGGGGAGTGTGTGGGGATAAATGGCAGTGCCTGGAACAGGTCCAGGCAAAGGATGACTTGGGCAGGGCTTTGCTTGGCTGCCATGCTGCAATCTTGGTGATAAGATGAGCTGATAAGATTTCTGCTGGGGGGCCGCGGGGGCTGCTTATCTTTTTCCTGCAGCTAGACCGAGTCAGGGAATTTGGCATTTTTAGTGCTTAGTAACAAGCTCTGAGTTTGGAGGAGTGGAAAATGTGACTCAATCTAATTATAAACTGCCTTTTCAGACAGGCTGGGAAGTTCCTTGTTTTGTCCTGCTCTCACAGGTTGTTGCTCTGAGCATCCAGGGAGACTGAGGAATGCAGCGGTAAGGAGAATCCTACAAAGGAGCAGACGTGAGATGGTGGGATCCAGTTCGTCTTTCCTTGCCATGCTCTTGAATGCCAACTTCCCAGCAATCTGCTGATGGCAGGAATAAATTGCTGGGGCTGGTTAGCTGTGCAGCGGCAGCACTAAACCCCCAGCACTTGGCATCGTTGCTGTGTGGTATTTTTGCTTCCCCTTGGCCTTTCGCTTATAAAAAGTCATGCTGAAAGAAGAGTCTGGCTGAACTTTTGATTTAAGCTGTTGGAGGCTTTTCCTGCCCCCCAAACAAGGGAGAAAGCGGGGTGTGGGCAGCCCATGCTGACCCCAGCCCCAGTGCAGGCGGGCTGCGCCTTCCCGCTCCAACAATAAGGCTAAACAAATCCTTCCAAGCTGCTTGCATGGACCCATGAAAGGAGGATTTCTTGGGACACTCAATGTTTTGTAGTGACCTCCCAGTGAAACAGCTGTTGTGTTCCCTTGCCCAGGCAGTGTGGGACGCTGAATAGTGTCCTTATAGCAAACACAGAGGCGCATCTGGAAAAGAAGCCGTCATGGTAGGAGTATGCAGGGATGGCATGGGCTGGGCGTAGCTGCTCAGTCTGCATTGCTCTGAAGCCATTTTACTGATCGTAAAGAAGTTGTTGAGACCAAGTGCTGCTCTTTGGGCAGGCAGGCACAGCCCTGGGCTTGCATCTGCAAAGGAAAGGGGTTGCTTTCTGTGCATGAGGCTTCACTTGTCTGGTTAATGGCTGGGAAATGCAGATTAGCAGCAGACACATGAACGTCTTTCAGGTTTTCATGAGCATGTAAAAGTAGAGCAGCTGCTTTGCTGCCTGGTCCTTCAGGGACTGAAGTCTGAACTTGAAGTCGAGGGCCAGGACCTGTGATCCAGCCTCTGCAGCTTTATTCTCCCCTAGCTCAGCTTTCCAAGCTGAAAGGTTTGAATTTTCTGAGGCAACACTTCAGTGCACAGAGACATGCAGGAAGAGCTTTGCAGGGCTTTTGCAGGGACCAGCTGAAATGTGCAGTTAGTTTAACTGTCCTGACCTACCCTGTGCTCAAAGGAAGCACCAATTACTGGCTGTTCCCATATAGCTTTCAGTCTCTCAACAGAGGTGGTGAGCTCCTGCTGGTAATGAAGACTCGGGTCACCAAGGCTGACGTACTTCTGAGAGCCAGTGAAGTCTCTGGGCTGTTTTTAGACTTTCCGGGGCAGATGCATCGCATGAAATGTCCTGGAGCAGCTTGGTTTTGTCTGTGAGCTCCTGCGCCTTTTGTCCAAAGCTTGCAGTGGCTCCAAACACTACCATGTGCTGAGGATACCCAAAAGCTCTGGCAGGTATCGCAGTCCCCTCTGCGGGGAAGTGCATGTGCTGCGATTCCTCCCTGCTCCTTGTGCCAAGTAAATGCAAATTCCCTTTCTTAAGGTTGAGCTTTCCCATAGCACAGCACTGTGCGGTGACACTGTAGCAGTGACCTGGGGGCAGAAGGCTCCAGAAGGTGTCCATCCTTCTTTCACCACTGTTTTCTGCACCATATGTTTCTGGGCAGGACCACTCTGATGTCCTGGTTTGCAGTTCTGATGTATTTGAGGAAAGGAGAAGGCATGTAAGATTAGAGGCTCCTTCTCACATTGTCATCTAGTTGTATACAGACAAGCTTTCCTGTCAGGGCTGTTCCCTGGGGCTAAAGGCTAAGGGCTGTTGTGGTCTGATGGTTGTCCAGCTCATGCTGTGAGCCATCGTGTTCGTTGACCTGATGCAGCAGCCTCTGCTGCAGGACCTGCCTGGGGCAGTGGTGCCTGGACGGCCTGGCCACATGCACACCCCACACCTGATGGAGCCATGGGCAGAGCCTGCCTCCCAAAATGAGTCCGTTCGCTGACTCAGAGCCCTCAGGCCCTGTGTTCTCATGGCTTCTCTTGGCTCCAGGTCGGCTGTGCCAGCACCACGAATCACTGCAGCACCCGCGGTTCCAGCAGCACTGGAGAGGGGATCTGAAACCTATGTTTGGCCCCAAATCTGCCTGCCTGGGGTATCTGATTTGGGGCTGAGACCGCCTGTTGCTTCTGCTGACAAAACTGTCTGGTGCTGCTGCATTAGCCAGGGGATTAAGATGAAGTTGGGGCTTAGGCAAACAGCTTAGGTTTGACTCTTTCTCTGCAGTTATATTTGCATTTGAATTGCATTTGAATTTCCATTTTCTTTTCCCTGCCTGCTGGTTAATTGCTTGCAGAAGCCTGAGTGCTGCAGACTTGGTTTCAACACTGCTTAGGTCAGTCGACTTGAGCACAGTTCAGTCTGCCTTCTGTTCCCGTGGAGAGAGGGCTATTTTTCATTATTGCCCATGTGTGTTAGGGTGATGCTGCAGGAGAGCCTGTTGTTCAGTAAATTGTCATCAGTAATTATGCTCCAGATGAAATCCCTGGCATGGGTCTGTCTCAGCAACAGCTGGACACAGGGAGGGGAAAGGGGCAGTGGGAGATCTGGCAGAGCTGCAGGAGTATCTATACTCACCTCTGCCCAAAAGCACTCGGGGGCTTTTTAGGACTGATATGGAAGGGTGCAGGAAGGAGCGGACTCCCTGGCTGCTGCTCCTGCTGCTGCCGCCTGCGGGAGCTCTGACAGCACAGACTGGGGAGATCCCATGGGATGCCTTCACGGCTGGGAGGTGTTCACAGTGGTGTGCCAAGGGGAGACCTGTGGCAGGCTCCTATGATACCTGTCTCCTGGCAAAGGACTCGCTGCTTCCTTTTTGGAGGGTTCATTGGGAGGAGGAGGACTAAATACTTGGAGGATTAGAGGGCACTGTTGTAGGCAAGAATGTGGATTTTGCCTGGATTCCTTTGGAGGCAGTGGTTTTGCTCACTGCTCGTTTGCTTATCTTTGTCTTGTTGGCTATAGGGCTTTAAGATCTAAGTTTCAAAAACCCAAATAAAACTGAGCTATCTTCTTTTGTGAGCTGACTGCTCTTGACTGGCCTAAAAATAACAGGCCATGTCTGTCTGAAAGGACTTTGTGAAAAAGGTCTTCAAAACCAGCAAGGCCACTGTATGGATATAAAATCCCAAACATGGGTAATTTTTTTAATGGTCTTCCATACACTGCCAGGCTTGTGTAATCTTTAGCTGATAAGCATTTATTTACAATTATCTCAAATAATGGGAAAACAAAGACAGCCTTTTTTTTTTCCCCTCTTGAGCAACGGAAGAGTTATTTTGAAACCAGAGCCCTTCAGGGAAATGGCAGGGCTTAAGGCTGATATTTATTGTGTACATAGAAAACAGGGAAACTTTTAACATGAAAACTAGAGATCCCAAATCATTAACTATGTGTAGCCTTAATAAACACCCTTTGAAGCCATATTCGAAGGAAACATTGGTAGAACAGAGTCCATGGCTCCCCGCTCCCAGTTTCACGGCCCCATGAACACAGCAGCAGCTGTGACCAGGACAGACCTCCCCTGGTTAGCCTGCATTTAGGAACAAGTATTTTTATTCGGCCTGATAACCACTTTATCTACTCTGATCTTGCTGGTCTCTGTCATGTGAACACAGATGGATTTCACTGCCGGGGCAGTAGCTGTGTTTAAGGTAGAGCTATGGTATCAAACTTGTTGCCTTCCCAAAGATTTCCCAGGGCAGGTACAGGCATTTTCATGGATTTCATAAGCATAGTACACATAAACTTGTTAAAATCATCTCTTGCAGAACCCTTAGAAACAGTCCACATCTCCTCACAGGTTGAATACAGCTGAACTAGCTCAGCTCTTTTTAAATCAAGTTTAAGTGGGTTTATAAATGTTTTGCAACCGTTGCATCCCTGCTAGAACAAGTTGTCCCAGTAGGTGATGATTGCCTGGCCTGTTTTGTATTTTCAGGAGAGCCTAGTTTTCAGTGTGAATCTGTCTAGCTGCAGTTTCGTTTTCTAGTACGGGCCATAAGAACATGAGCTCACTTGTAAACTGTAGGTTAAAAATGGGTTTCCAAGCAGAAATACTCAGACTGGCCTGTGCCTCCCTTACTGCCCATTTTGCACAGGGGTCAGCCACCTTTCCTAAGTGAGTTTGGCTATCAAGCATAGGAGCACGTGTGATTGAAGGGAGATGCACCTTGGGAGATGTCCCCTTGTGACATGGGATTGGTAAAGTTATGCTTCTTGTGCCTGTCTCCAAGTCACGGGCTCTGCCTGGGGAGGACAGAGCAGCAGCAAACCCCAACTCCCAGGAAGGCTCCGGAGTGCGTGATCCTGTAATTAAGGGCTTTTGCAGAGTGCATGGAAAGGAAAGATTTGTTCCAAATGTAGCCCGAAATTACACATTCAGCATGCATTTAACCACTCACTATTAACATTTTTATCCTTCTTGATTGTGTAAGCGTTCATAACGCTGTGGGTTTTGTCCTGGCTTCTTAAGTTTCTGTTCCTGTTGTGCACCCAGCCCTGCCCTTCCCCCTCCCCAGCGGGCAGGTTAGTGGCTAATTTTGTCCAAGGGGATAAAGAGTGGCACCATCCAGCTCCTGCTGTTCTAAATGCCGGGTTCCACTGGGCACTGTTCTGGTATCTCAGTTTTTAGAGGGTGTGATGAAATTACCCTTTCTTTAAAGGAACACAAACACAGCTCAGCCCTTCTGGCTGGGCAGGAGCAGCCCCTGCCTTTGTTCTCTATCTCTGCAGAAGAGATGCCAAGGAAGGACAATTTAGTCCTTTGTTGGAGGAGGCCTGGAGGGAGGCCTGGCTCCCTGTGCCGGTTTCAGGTGAAAGGCTGGGGTAAAAGCAGCTCCTGTCATTGCTGTGGTGAGGTATGTGCATGCAGCAGCAGCCCTGCCAAAACCTGCTGTTGGCTGCCAGACACAGGAGTGAACAGCAAGGCCAAGGGGAAGCATTGTCATGTCTCAGGGCCTCGGTTCAGGTGGGATGCCATCGGGGTACAGGTTCCATGGGGTGGCTTCTTCCAGCTGGTGTAAGCAGGAATCTTAGTTTCCTGCTCTCAGATGCCGCTGCCGAGGAGTTAACCAAAAGCCATGCTAATAGCTTTAAACTCTGCTCTATAAACTGTACCCAGCGTGTGTCTCATGATGTGCTCTGCAGCTTGTCCAGGCTGGCTGAACACAGGGCTGATCCTTTGCAGAGGCAAGGAATGCGGGTGGTGCCTGTGTGATCATGGCCGAAACCCCCAGTGGCTCTTGCACAAAAGCTTTTTCATGCTTCTTGTACCAAAACGCTTTCAGGTCCTATGTTATTCTTGCACAGCCACACATCCAGGCCCTTCAGTGTGCTGAAACCCGCAGCAGGGGTGCTCTGTGAGCCCCACTGCCCTCCTGTCAGTGTGCTGCCTAAACCCGGCACCAGGCATGTGGGAGAGGTGCCCAGGATTCATGGTCTGCCCAGCCCTGCAGCACTGGGCATCGCTCCGCACGCCCTCCCAGGGGCTTTCCCAAGTAGGACCTGTGGCTGGCAGGTCTGGTGAGTCCAGCCCCATCTCTGCACCCACTGCTGGACACAGGGGCACTCCTGCCAGGCAGTGTTCCTTGTGAAACTCCTGGCCCAGCTTTGCGTTTGGATAAACTATAAAATACATGTGAGCTGTACAGAATTGCAGAGTAAACAAAGCCCCCTGCGTTGGACTGCAGCAAGCCCAGAGTCTCGACCAGGTTGTTGAATGTGTCCCTGTGAGCCCCAAAATACCCGGTTTCCTCTGGGGAGATACCTCGTGGCGAAGCCCAGCCAGGGCACTTTGAAACTCATCCAAGCCTGGGAGGTGGCAAAGCTCGAGTTACTCCCCCTGAGGTACCTGTAGCCCCAGGAAATGTCACAGCCGGCCAGGCTGGCACTGTCACCCCTTCCACTTGAAGCCTTAGTGGCTCCACAGTGCCCTATGATCAGTGAGTGGCTGTAGCACAGATGGATGGGTGTCAGCTGGGGAGTTCAGGGGAGGGGGGGTTGCATCCACCCTCAACTACAGCCCAGGGCAGGAGGCAGGAGTCCCCCCAGGCTGTGACATGTGTGGCTTTCCCCTGCGCAGGGCAGGGAGCACCTTAGCAGGGTGTCAGCTGGGCTGGTGACATTTTGAAGAGAACGTGGGTCTGCTCCACATGAGCAAAAGGAGAAGGAGACCTGCAGGGTCTGGGCCTGGGCTGCCTGGGAGGGAGACCTGAAGTTGGAAGAGGGTGGGCTCAAAAAGGTACAAATGGATGAAGAAGGATTGGGAAGACGAGGCAGCCAGTGAGGTTACCACAAGCTCACTCCTCTAGACTGTATGGACACCCGATGATTGCATGCTTTGGCTGTGCTTTTGAGCTGGGCAGTTTGCAGGGGAGGCTTGTGCTCTTGGATTGTGCTTCACCAGTCTGTACCACAAGTCACGTAAAAGAAAAGGTGTAGCTGTTGACCTAAAAGAGTGTATAGTGTAAAAGAGTAAATAGTGTCTTGGAGTCCTGAGGTGCCTGTGGTCTGGCCAAAGCCATCTGTTTGTAGTCTGCACAAGCAAGATACTGTTTGAAAGTGAAGTCTTTCAGCTTAAGCTAACTCTGAGCCGTGGTTGGTGTGCTACCATGTGTGATGTCCAGCAGTGCTCCAGTGCTGAGACCCAGCCTGGCCGCGCTGCCATGGCAGTGCTGTGCTGGCCACATGTCAGGTTGCTGGAGTGATGGGCTGGCAGGGCATGATCGGGTGAGGAAAGGAGTGAGAAGGCAGGGATGGGAGAGGAAGGGGTGAGAAGACGGCAGTTGTTGGATCAGCTCTGCTGTGTGGTATAACTTCAACCTCAGCTTTGTAGCTGTCCCCATGATTTAAACTCCCCTTCTGCACTCGGAGAAAATGAACCAGTTGCGCTTTGTGGTTGCCCAGCAAGTGCTAGAGAGCTGGTGCCTGCAGATGAGGGACCTTTGCAGGACTTCATGGCCTCCTGAAGCCCTCTGGGACCAGTGCACCTTGCATTGCTTGTCCTTGCCGCCATGCAGAGAGGAGACAGGCTGCCCCTCTCTAGCCAGGATGTTCTTCCTTAGTTATGCTTCAGGTTTTTTTCTTTAATCCTTCAAATTAAGTGTCATTACTGCTGAAACCTGTCCTTATGCTGTACTTCTAAAACCACCTTCTTCTTTTCTTCCTTTGGTAGATCTCCGAAGCTGGGAAGGACTCCTTGCCTTCCTGGTTACACTGGAATGTGGAGAGCAGCTCCCTGGAAGGGCTGCCCCTTGACACGGACAAGGGCGTCCACTACATCTCGGTTACAACGCTGCAGCCCTTCCCCAATGGGAGCTACGTGCCACAGACTGCAAACGTCTTCTCTGTTGAGGTCCACCAAGAAGACCACAACGAGCCTCAGTCAGTGCGAGCGGCTGTCCAAGACACAAGTGATGCAGCACCATTTGTGTGCGGCTCAGAAGAGCCGGTCACCATCCTGACTGTCATTTTGGATGCCGACCTAACAAAAATGACACCAAAGCAGAGGATTGAACTCTTAAGCAGAATGCGAAGCTTCTCGGAGGTAGAACTTCATAACATGAAGTTGGTTCCTGTTGTAAATAACAGACTTTTTGACATGTCAGCTTTCATGGCTGGGCCAGGAAATGCAAAGAAGGTGGTGGAAAATGGGGCCTTACTTTCCTGGAAACTGGGATGTTCTCTGAGCCAAAACAGCGTCCCCAACATCAGCAAGGTGGAGGCTCCAGCTAAGGAAGGAACCATGTCTGCCCGCCTGGGCTACCCTGTTGTTGGCTGGCACATTGCTAACAAGAAGCCTCACCTCCCAAAGAGGATGCGGCGGCAGATCAACGCCACCCCTACACCTCTGACTGCCATTGGGCCACCCACCACTGCTGCACAAGAGCCACCGACCAGGATTGTCCCCACCCCAACATCACCTGCCATCGCACCTCCAACAGAGACAACAGCACCCCCGGTCCGGGAGCCCATACCGCTGCCGAGGAAGCCTACAGTTACCATCAGAACGAGAGGCCCCATTGTCCAGACACCCACTCTGGGACCCATCCAGCCGACCAGGGTAGTAGAAGGCACTGGCACAGCCACTGTGCCAATTCGCCCCACGATGCCAGGGTACGTAGAGCCCACGGCAGTGATCACACCACCCACAACCACCACCAAGAAACCAAGAGTCTCCACTCTGAAGCCAGCCACACCATCCACCACGGATTCCTCCACGACGATGACGCGAAGGCCTACTCGGAGACCCAAAACACCCCGTCCAACAAAGCCCCCCAGCACCACCAGGTCCCCCATCTCCAAGCTGACAACAGCCTCACCACCAGCCCGTGTACGTACCACAGCTAGCGGGATCCCCCGGCCCTGGGAGCCAAACGAGCCACCCAAGCTGACGAACCACATCGACAGAGTCGATGCGTGGGAAGGTACTTACTTTGAGGTTAAAATACCATCAGATACCTTCTATGACAAGGAGGATACCACCACTGACAAACTACAGCTGACCTTGAAGCTGAAGGAGCAGCAGATGATAGAGGAGAACTCGTGGGTGCAGTTCAACAGCACCAGCCAGCTCATGTATGGCATGCCTGACCACAACCACATAGGGAAGCATGAGTACTTCATGTATGCAACCGACAAAGGTGGGCTTTTTGCTGTGGATGCGTTTGAAATCCATGTCCACAAACGCCCACATGGGGACAAGTCTCCAGTGAAGTTCAAGGCCAGACTGGAAGGGGACCACAACGCAGTGGTCAATGACATCAATAAGAAGATCATGCTGGTGAAGAAGCTGGCTCTGGCATTCGGTGACAGGAACAGCAGCACCATCACAGTGCAGGACATCGCCAAAGGCTCCATTGTAGTGGAGTGGACGAATAACACGCTGCCCCTGGAGCCCTGCCCGCGGGAGCAGATCCGGACTTTGAGCAAAAAAATTGCGGATGAGTCTGGCAGGCCAAGCCCGGCATTTTCCAACGTCCTGCAGCCAGAGTTCAAGCCTCTGAACGTGTCGGTGGTGGGCTCCGGCAGCTGCAGGCACATCCAGTTCATCCCGGTGACAAAGGATGGAAGGGTGATCTCAGAGGCGACACCGACGGTGGCGGCAGGCAAAGACCCCGAGAAGAGCAGTGAGGATGACGTGTACCTGCCCACCGTCATCCCCGCCGCACGCACCGCCCCCCCCGCCGTGGTGGTGGCCGCCATCCTCCTCGTGGCTGGTATCATTGCCATGATCTGCTACCGCAAGAAGAGGAAAGGGAAGCTGACCATTGAAGACCAGGCCACCTTCATAAAGAAAGGTGTGCCCATCATCTTTGCTGATGAGCTGGATGATTCCAAGCCCCCGCCGTCCTCCAGCATGCCTCTCATCCTCCAGGAAGAGAAAGCCCCACTGCCCCCCCCGGAGTACCCCAACCAGAGCATGCCGGAGACCACACCGCTCAACCAGGACACCATCGGGGAGTACACGCCGCTGCGGGATGAGGACCCCAACGCACCGCCCTACCAGCCCCCCCCCCCTTTCACCGCACCCATGGAGGGCAAAGGCTCCCGTCCGAAGAACATGACCCCGTACAGGTCCCCGCCGCCCTATGTGCCCCCTTAATGAACGGGAGGCTCTCGGGGGAGAAGGGGTCTCCACTCCAGCTCCACACCAGTGCTGTCTGTGGGCCGGCAGCCCCCTTGCCAGCTGGGAACACAGACCCCCAGCAGCCCCTCCCCGGCTGTGCCCGCCGCACTCGTGGGACTTGGGGGGGACACTTGTTTTATTTTTGCCTAACAAGCTTTGGTTTTATTTTATTCATAGAAAAACAAAAAATCTCGGCTCAAACATGCCTTCCTGGCAGCTGGGCTTCGGGCCGGGGCCGGGCGGCAGGCAGGGAGGGGACGGGATGGGTCGGGATGGGTCGGGATGGGAGGAGCAGGCAGCACTGGGGTAGCACTCTGGGTCTCCGCTGTTTGCCTTTAACACTAACTGTACTGTTTTTTCTATTCACGTGTGTCTAGCTACAGGACGTAACATGAAAGGTAGCCTAAAACAAAATAATTAAATTCAAGGGACTTTCTGAAGTCGATGGTTTTAAGTTTTTACATTTAATCTGCTGTTTCCCTAAGCTGGGATATGTAGGTCTGGGAAAGGGGAGGGCAGTGCTGTGCTGCAGCTGAGCTTCAGGGCGATATGGGGCTGGTTAGGGAGAGACCCTGGAAGGCAGCCAGCCTCCTCCTCAGAGGTGGGGATCAGCTTCTAGGTTTGGGGGTTGATTCTTTTCTTTTGTTTTTTAATCAAAGAAATCCTATTTTTCTCATGCATCATGCAGTAGTCATCACTTGAGTCAGACTGGCTGTGGGTACCTGGGGGTTCAGCACTGTGCCCAGGGGGCACCAACAGCTTCTCCACTTCCCTGCGAGTACTGGGGTGGGGGTCGCCTTTTATTGAGCAAAACCCACACCCCATGAGGTGTTTGAGTGATGATGGGGGGGGTTCTCTGAGGCTGGTGCTGTCTTTTTGCCTCTGCTCTTGGGAGCGGTGCTGGAGCAGCCTCCCCAGCCCCTGGCTGCGGGTTGGACACTTTGACCCCGCTGCTCTGTGCCGAGATGCTGAAAAAAAAGAAAAAAGAAGGGGGGGGGGTTGGGGAGTGGAAGGAGAAGGGGAAAACAAGTGGGGCAGGCTCAGTTAATAGTTAAAAAAAAAAAGTGAAGTATCATCTAATTTTTTACTAGATGTTTGATACAGCCTCCAATTGTTTATTAAAGGAGTTAAACCCGGTGTAGCGCTGCCCGCCGTTTGTACGAGCTCGGC
>NW_009919683.1:0-4185 GCF_000696875.1 Nestor notabilis
TCTGCCTTATTCGCCGGCTCTCTCACCAGGTTAAGCAGCTTCTCCAGCTTTGCAGTTTCCACCTCGGGGCCCTTCTCAACCTCCTGGCCTTTCTTCGCCTGCAAAGAGAGCAAGTGAGGCAGAGCTGTGAGCAAGGAGGGCTGCTGTGTCCCAGCTCTCAGCCCTCACTGGGAGCTGATCCACAGAGGGGGGGATGCACCTGCCTGTGGCTGTATTTCAAGCCCAAAGTGCCATGAGATGTGCAAAAGCCCCCATGGATGCAAAAGGGTGGTACGGAAGGGTTTGGGTGGGGATAGAAGTGGAATGGTTGATCCAGAGCAACACAAAACCTCTTCCGCCTCTCTCCTCCCAACTGTTCTCAGCTCCGTGGGACAGGACCATCGTCTAAGCCCTCTGGTTTTCCCCCCAGGCCCCCGGGGGAGGCTCCAGATATGCACCACTCCTCGGGCAGTGACAGCAGTGCAGTGTCTAGACCTCCCCGAAATGGTCTGACCAAGCTCATCCCATGCCAGTGCTCCTGGGCAGAGGCACTCACAGGAGTGAGGATCGGTCCTTTTGCACCCAAATGGCTGGGAAGTGAGTCAGGGCTCCCAGCTGGGCTTTAGCTCCTTACTTTGGCTCTCCTCTCCCTGGGCATACCCTGAATGTCCCATGTGACAGCCCTGTACCTCACTGCACACCCCTGTGCCCAACCCCAACACATGCCCCAGCATGGGAAAGGGAGGACAAGCCCTTCACACAGTCCCTAGCACCTCTCTCAGCCCTCCCATCAGCTCCCTCCCTGGGTCCTAGAGCAAACCAGCAGCGTCCTGGGAGAAATCATGTTGCACGAGGGAAATAAGCATGTCCAGTTCAGTCCTCATTTGCTTGGCAATAGCAGGAGCTTCAAGGCTTGCTGGGGGATGATCTCCCTGCTAAAGGTACCAGTGCCACCCAGTGCATTAGGCAGAGCATGTGCCCCAGCTGTGGCCTGCAGCACTGGCGCATTGCTCCCATCAGAGCTCAGGGGATTTGGGAAAGTGATAACGTGGGGCTCTCCAAACACATACCATGGCAGACACAGCTGCAGCAGAGGATTGTTCCAGCCCACATTCAGCCCACCGAGCCCTCCCGCAGCTGAGCGTCTACCCTGTGGGCTTCCTCCAAATTAGCATCCACCCAGCTGCTGCATCCTGTTGCTCAGTGCTGCCTTCCGCTCACAGCATTCCCCTCTGCCACCCTGCTGGCTCTTGCCTTGCCTTTGGAACTGGGGGTGTCCCTGTCCCAGGGCTGGGAAGCTCCTCTGTGTCAGCATGGCTCTGGGCACTCCAGAGAGCAGATGCCAAGCACAGGCTGGTGCCCAGTCTGGCAGTGGGGCTTGGGAGAGGTGCCAGCGGGTCCCCAGCCCTGTGCCATGCCCAAAGCACAGGGATGCTCTTGGGAGGCCAAGTTTGCAGCAAGCAGTGTCTGCTTTCTCTTCTCCCCGCTTAGGAAAGCTCAATTCTCTCCCTGCTGAATCAACTCCTCTAATGGTCACGGGTGCTGCAATTACAAACATGCACCTTTCCTTCAGCACTGACAAAAAAATGCCAGCCCACAACGAGAGGAAGTCGTAGGGCTGTAGGGAATATCTCTACATTTCCAGAAGTCCCCAGGGGTAACGGGTTTAAACTGAAACAGGGGAATTTCAGGTTAGATATAAGGAAGAAGTTCTCCCCTGTGAGGGTGCTGAGGTGCTGGCACAGGGTGCCCAGAGCAGCTGTGGCTGCCCCATCCCTTGCAGTGTTCAAGGCCAGGTTGGACACAGGGGCTTGGAGCAACCTGCTCTAGTGGAAGGGGTCACCGCCCGTGGCAGGGGGGTGGGGGGGGGGGTTGGAACTGGATGAGCTTTAAGGTCCCTTCCAACCCAAACCATTCCCTGAGTCTATGATTCTATGATCCCTGGGCTTCCTCATTCTCCCAGCCCAGCACAATCCTGATAGAACAGAGGATTTCTCAGCTGCTGGAGGACATATCTGGGGTGAAAGCATCCCTGGAAGGGGAAACGGGGACAACTGTAAACCCCTCTGCTCACAGAGAGCCCCACTCCTCATCTGAGTGCAGGGATGAGCCGAGGCTGTTTTTATTTACCAAGCCCATCCGCTGCATGCCAGGACAGCGCTGGTTTGTATTAATGTCTCTAAGTGAGCAACGCCCTTGGTGGCTCCGGTCCGGGCAGTGCGAGTGGTGTTTGTACTAACGGCCCACGTCACAGCCGAGCATCTCTCCGAGCGGGAGCGTTGGGATAAACACAGCTGCTGGGATATTTCAGGACTTAGCTATTTCTGCAGAAAAGCTGCTTTGCTGTCTGACAGCATTCAAAGCGCTCCCTTTGGCACCCTGCGTCGCACACAGCACCATATGCAGGTCCATGGGACAATAACTAAAGAGGCAACTGATTTGCTCAGCTGGGAAAAGGAGATGGTGAACCAATCTCCCATCTACCTCCCTCCATCCCAAGCCCTTTGCTCTCCCCACTGGTTGAGTCTACTGACAGTCTCCAGGTAGTAAAGCCAGGTCCATGGGGACCGTGTCTGAGCCTTGCTGGAGTCACCAGCCACAGGCAAGGCCCAGATCCTAGTCACTGAGCTGTCCCTGAAACCTTGACTTTCACACTGACTCTGCTCCTTTGGTGCGTCTGAGCAAGCTGCAACAAAGCCACACACAAGCCTGTAATGAGCCGTAACTGAACCAGAGCCCTAATTTAACGCCACATAACTAGGCAAGCAGGATGACACAGGGAAGGAAGATTACAGTGTCCTTTTGGGTGCACTGGAATGGAAAGTTTCTCTTTATTTCTCCGCTGGCTTTTCCCAGGGTGCCTGTGCATGTGAGTGGCCGAGCTGCTGCCGCACCAGCACAACACCGGGGCATCTGCTTGGATGCAGGTGGCTGCTTCCTACAACTGCAGGGGCTTTGCCTGCACCAGGCCTCTGAGGAACAGCTCTTCTTGGAGCAGGGATGCTGCAGTTTCCTGGAGCATGCATGGCGCAGGGAAGCATCGCCTCCATACGTGACTGCCAATGGGCTTCCCCTCCTGACAGATGCCACGCGTGGAAAGGGGCACTCATGGGGCTCTGCCACAAGGGATGTAGCTGAGCCCCTTCCCCACCTGCATCCCTGCTTATAACACATCCATAGGGCTCATCGGGAGCTGAGGGGGAGCCGCAGCAGAGCATCCCCCCTATGGAGCTGACAGATGCAGAGCTGTGCTTACATGGGAGGTCTGTCCCTGAGGAGCTCATTGAGCGGGTACCAGAGCTGCTCACAGTAGTGTTTGCATCAATTTTATTGTTAACAGTTCCCAGCAGGAGAGCAAAATGCTTTTGGCTGAAACAGTGGTGAGGGACGTGCCAGGAAAGCTCATGGCATGGGCAGAGAAGGTGCTCTGTGGGGATGGACTCTGTCCTGCTCGCACAGCATGATCCCAGGGAGGTGAGATGGGGAGGAGACCCCCTACATATCCTCATGCTGCTGTGTTCAGGTCGAGTCCCTCTCTGTACATACACTCTCTTGGCCTTATGCCTGGGCTCTGTTCCGGCTCTCCGGGCAGGTGAACTGAGGCATGGGGGTCCTGGCCCTACAGACAGTGTGGGCACAACTGCTTCAAGGTCCTTGATGGTCCTCTCAGCCCCAGAGGTGAGTACTGACACTGGAAGCGAAGGAAGAAGTGGAAGATAACTGAAGGACAGCCCCAGGGGTGCGGGCAGAGCAAGGACAAGGATGAGGACTGGCTGTTTGAAGACCCCAGCCCCAGCCCTACCCACACTGGCACATCCTGAACTCTACATCTAGGATATGGGAGTCATTTAGACTGGATTCCCTGTGTCTTGGCTGATGCCTTCATTCCCTAGCTGAGCAGTAAACCGCCAAGTTAATAAAACTCTCCCATAAAAGCTGGCAGTTTCCAGCATCCTTCTCCCCCCACCCCATCGGCGTAATGATCATAAAACATCTGCTGTAAGGTTTCGATTAAATGAAGCAAAACATGTTTATGTTTTAAAGTAGTGAGGAAGTCAACTATGCTGGCACCAACAGACAGAAAGTCCCCATAACTTCCCTGGGAGCAGAGGGGACCCTTCTCCCTGCTGAGTCTTGGCCAAAGGGCACAGGCCTGGCCCTGCCCTGCTGTCTTCATGACTCTGATAATCCCCGTCTCTGGCATTC
>NW_009919683.1:4216-18052 GCF_000696875.1 Nestor notabilis
TCTGGGCACAGCTGTTCTGAGACAGGATCTGGTCCCTTTACATAGCAGCCCAGTGACCTAGGACACCACCTTCCCCTGCAAAAGGGATTTAAGCTTTTACAGACTGATTTTGAAGGGGGTGAGAAGCTCCAAGAAGCCACCAGCAGGGCTGCCCAAAACTCCCATCTTCATTATCTTCAGTGGGAAGGGGTGCACAGCCTGACAGGTCTCCAGGAGTGTGCTGCTTCTGGAGAAGACCTGTTCTTGTTCTTTCTACCCTGCTCAGGGGTAGGTTAAGGTGACACCTCCAGGGTATGGTCTCTTCCACAAGCAAACACACCAACACAGGGTCTGGTGAATTCAATGAAGAAAAGCAAAGAGGAGACTTCCCTGAAGCATTTCTGTTAGGAAATGGAAGGAAAAGGAAAGGAAAGGAAACACAAACTCCTTCATAAGCACAGCAAAATTTTCCTCACCAGCTCCCTGGGCCACTGACCAAACATACATCAATGGGGGTGTGATATGACCTGCTGTGATACGAAGCTGGAGTTCCACTGAGGTGGGGATGATGTCTGTGCCAGGACCACATCTGGGCTCCTAAGAAGCGCATTTACATGCAGCAGCAACATGCTTATCAACCACAGAGAGCCTCGAGTCACACTCACAGCCTGATTTGACAGCATTGCTCCCGGCCCATGGAAGGATTATCTGACAGACTGGAGATAAGGATTTAGGCTTATTCTGCTACTGTTTGGAAATAAATGACGCAGGAAATGTTCTCCTTGCAGGGAATGAAACCAGCAGAAAAGCCCTGGGGATGACTGGGTCATTCAGGCATCAGAAGCCACACAGGATCACTGGCCTCAAAGATGCTCATCCTTCCAGCTTCAGCTAAAACACTTCAGGTCGAGCACCTCTCCTTGCTCCAGCTCACATATTTGAGTGAGAGATCTCTGCTAGCACCTACACTGGACCATGCCAAGGCACAGCAGGGCAGACGTGTCTCATGGCCCAAGGTGTCTTGCCATTGCTTGCTGAGAGTCATCAGTGAAACCACTGGAACCAGCAAAGACACAGCACTAGGACCAGCCTGTGGCTCAGCAGCACCCATCTGCCAGTAAAGGCATGGGAGCAAATGTCAGTGATACCCAACATGCAGAAGGTGCAAACAAAACTGGGTCAGAACTGGAAGGGGCTGTGAGTGCCACTGGGAATAAACCAAAGGGAACTGGGTGACACATGGGGGATGTGGGCAGGGTTCACCTATGTCTAAATGGCAGGTACCTGCCTGCAGCACACTACAGAGCTGGCTGGCTTACAGACAACCATGGGAGAGGAGAGGGATCATTTGCTGGAATGGACAGGCTCTGCAGCAGCAGAGAGCCAGCAACAAGGTCAGGCCCTCACCCATGGCCATAAGGGAGGACAGTCATCACACAGCTCTGTGTCTGCTCAGCTGGAGGCTGGCTGGGACCCCACACTCTTGCTCACCCCCCTCGCAGTGTTCTCTGGCCAAGCAAAAGCTGTGCACACAGAAGCTAAACCCTTCCCCGTGGGTTTCAGCAGCCTCAGGCAAGCTGTGGAGGAGTTTGACTTCTGCTTTCATGCTGATAGGTCTCATGGTGCAATCTACTGACCCTCAGCAAGCAGCCCAAGAAAAATTAAGCAGTGTGCCTCCAAAGCATGTTGTGCTAACAGCATTTAATGAAGCATTGTCAGAGCCCTCTGAAAGCACTTGCTGGCTGGCCTGTTCTAGCTGTATACTCTGGCTGAGCATGGGAAGCTGCTGAATCCACAGCCCATCTCACAGTGACTGCAGTGTGGAGCATGGCCTCACCAGCCCTGGACACAGAGCAACATGAGGAGGGTGCTGTGGGCACCATGGGGTGCAGGACAGGCAAAGCCAAGCTCATCTGAAGACTAAGAAAGGTTTAGCACTGAACTCTTCTGCTCAAGCCACTAACAAAGTGTTTTGGCTTTCAGCTGCACTGAAAGTTCCCTGTCCTTGCTAATTCCAGAGCCACGAGTAATGTCTCTTACACACCACTAATTTAGGCACCTAAATATAGCCATAGTAAGACTACATTTAGCAGCCATGCATGAAAACTTTAGTGAACGAGGCCAAACTTGAGCATAGACGGGGCCCATGGCATCCCCACAGCTCCTCTGACCTTGTTAACTCCTGAACTTATCCCAGTACCAGCTGCAGAAACCCACCAAACCCATTTCAACCAGTTGGTTTTCTGCCTTTTCCGTATCTGACACTTAGGGTTCAAAACAGGGATGTGGTCATGGTCCTCAGTTCATGTATCACCAATCTCTAAGTGAAGGACAAATTTTAAAGTTATCCAAAGACATTATGGTCTGAAATGGGCCACACAAGCAAACAGCCTTAACTGCCTTACACAGATGGTGTGATTAGAAAGCATCAGCAACAGGCTGCCCACTCCTTCAGGAGGTCACACTGGGTTTTTCCAGCCCTGGGGACAGTTTGGCCATACTCTAACTGTGAGCAGGGTGTGTGTGTCTGTGTGTACGTGTGTGAGAGATGGAGAACAGCTTTGCCTTTGGGCATCATTACCCTCAGTCACTGAGACAGGCCAACAACAGCCACCTCGAATGGAGCAGCCTGGTGAGATGACAAACTCCTCACAAGATGCACAGAGTATCAGTCCACAGATCTGTGTGCTGTGTGCAGCGTAATTACCCTCCCTGACCCACAGAGACTTTGTGAAAGGGCTGGGCTGCAGTAACAAGCCCAGAAGCTTTTGTCTTCAGCCCACAGGGTCCTGGTGGTGTAAACCACTGTTACGATATGGACAGAGGGATGGGATGCCCTTTCTTTCACCTCCTTGTGGTACAGGCAGTGCATCCCTCACTGCCCTCCAGTCCTAGATTCAGTCCTACTAGGTTCAGACTTTCTGCAGTGCCATCATGCTCTTCTGAATAGGATGGATTAGCTCTTAGCCCCACTCAGTAAGAAACCCCATAGCCCAAAGCTTGCCCACATGACACGTGTTATAATGGCATTGGGTGGAAAGGCTGGTGGGTATTATTAGTGCTCAAACTTTTCGCTGTGGGATCTCTCAGAGCTAAGCAGTGGGGAGGAAGGAAGTGAGAACTGGGTTTTGGTTGAGATTGTCCATACAAACCATTAGACAGGTAATACCTTGGCTTCTAGCTTGACTTCAAGTATTGCCACGATTCCAGTGAACTGCCCAGACACCAAGCCTCAAGGCAACCTAAACAATCATACAGATGTCCAGGCTTCCCTACCTGTTGCACCTACCACATCTGCAGCACCTCTCTACTCGGGCTGGCAACCCTGCAGTGGGAGCTGTGGCCAGACACAGCACCCACAGGCACATACATCAAACCCATCCAAAGGGGCAAAATCAAGGAAAGGCTCTGCAATGTGCAGAGACAATGGCAGTCTTAAGCTGCATCCCTCGATGCCAGCTGGCAGGTAGCACCATCAGCCACCCAGCAACATTTCTTTATTACTCAGCATCTCTTTTTCTTACTTCAGCATTACTTTATCATTTTTGCATGACAGCTCAGTAAGCAGTTGCCGATCAGGGTTTAATAAAACCTAACACAGATGTGAATATGCAGCTCCTGCAACACTTTGGTACTGCTCTTATCTCATAGGGCAGAGCATCTCATGAGAGATCATTTGCAGTTGCATGAACAGTATATTTTTAGAAGTTGTAATTTTCACAATACCTCTTTCTTTGGTCACCACTGTTAATATAGATGTATATCCCCTGCAATCACCTTTTAACTGCCTTAAGAAAGTCCAGCTGCTGCTTCTCTCTTAACACCCACCTTCTTTAAAACTGCTGTCATGCCATCTTTTTAATGTAGCTCATAGGAATATATTCACAGAAAACCATTCTTGTTTGCTACTAACATGAAAGTGTGTGAATATACTTCAGTCTGGACAAATCAAAGTACACTGTAAAATTAGTTTTGCTACAAATAGAAGTGAAAAGAAATGTCTTCACTCACCCATATTTAATAACATTAAATGCCAATGGCATGAAAGAGGTACTGCAGCTGATACCGTTCAGTTTACTGAAAGAGATTGGTCTGCCTTTTAATGTCAGGCCACAGTGCTCTCTCCCTCTCTGCATGGCTGCACTTGAACTCAGGGATGCTCCAGAAACAGCACTAGGTACTTCAACTGTGTGAGCAGTTGTGTCATCTCAAAAACAACAGAGTCTCATGTGTAGTTTTCATTTAAGTCAGTGTCACACGGAGCAGGGCTGGGAAGGGTTAGTACACTGGTCCACCCTCGTCCATGTGAGAGCAGCTACTTTTAAATTGCTTCTGACAGATGCTTGTCCAGCACTTGACCCACAATATGACCCAAGCAGGGGATTGCCATGCTCTGATCCCACCACCTGAATGGCCATTTCTTCTGAAACCCCCCAGCAATGGTGCTGCCAACCTGATGGCTGCTAGCATATCCATTTCACACCCACTGAAACCCTTTCCCTAAGCCTTTTGCTGCTGTCTTATAACCTCAGAGCACTGCCTTCCTTACCCTGCCAGCCCTGGATCCCTTCAGGTGTGCACATCTCCCTGCTTCCCTTTAGGTGTGCAGGAAGCATTTCCAACCTCTCAGCTGGCCATGTTGCCCTTGCTGCTTTCTTGCTCCTCATGTCCTTCAAGCCTGTTACCCCAGATTGAAGCTGAGACCTTTGCACTGTTGAGCGGTGCAGCAGGATTAGCTCACGTGTCCTTCTCACCCTTCCCTTTCCTATGTTCTGTGGTACAACACCTCTGCTATGGCAGGGCACTGCTGGCAAGTGAGATCTTTTCCTGTTCACCTTCTCAGTTGATTATTCTCACCTCATTTCCCTCTCTTCTTATTTTTCCTCCATCCCCACCACAGTGCATCCTGTTTACTTCAGACCATGTCTCCCATTTGCCACAAATTAAAACAACTTGCACAGCTTCTCTCCACCTGCTGCACAGGAAACAGCCAAGCAAATGATAAACACCACAAAAACACTCTCATGCTTGGAAAACAGATACACTATTAGTGTGGGCTATGTGGGATGTCACGCTAAATCGTATCGGTTACGACTGAGTTACATTGCAGCATGTAAATCAGAGCTTAAAAAGGGCCAGCAAGAAGCTGGATGCAGGACATCAATGTGAAATCCTGCTGCTCTTCCCAGAATCTGACCCTGTTACAGCTGCTGAGAAATCCTCTCCTGCCACACACAGAGACATCGCTCAGCTGTAACACACCACAGTGCCCTTTTTGCCTGGGAGCTCCTGGTGAGCAGCTTTGCTGGTGTCAATCTTCTCCTGAAGATGGGCTTGACGCAGGGCTGCTTGGTGGGTGATGCTCATCACTGTCTGTTGGGATGTCTCCTCTCAGTCCATGAGGGTCTGAGTAAGAGCTGTACAAAGAGGATTTATCCTGGCCCAGTTGCAAATGCAGAGCCCAAGGATTGCCTATTGGCCAGAAGCAGGCAGGAGAAAACAATGTAGGAGAAAGCCAGTGATGTGCTGGGAGGCAGCTCAGGGAGTGCTCCCTGAGAGCATCTCACTTCCTTCTGGGAGACACTGCCAGTGGTGAGCAGATCTGCCCTCACCTGATCAACAACTGCTCTGCAGGAAGCAACCCAGGACAGACCCTGATGTGCAGTGATGGGGATGGAGACAGGGCTGGAGTTGGAGATGCTTCTGTCCCACCAGCAGTACTAGATTCTGCACACGCTGGTGACACGTCCCTACACATGTCTGACTCTGGCCCTGACACTCAGGAACATAGGTACTGTCTGCAGACAAAGATGAAGTACAGTTTGACTAAAAAGCAGATCTAGAGTCTGTGTTAGGGTAAGCTCTCCAGGCAGAAGGCAGTCATTTTAATGTCAATCCAGTCTTAAGATGCTGATCTGGCTCCAGCCCAAGTCTTTGTACTAAGCTCCTTGACATCCTATTTAGAAAAGCATTATTAAAATCTAATTTCTTCATGCATATATTGCTGTTATAATTATAACGGAGGCAGAAGAAAGATACGAGCAGTAATCAATCTTTCTGATGCTAATAAACATCTGAAGAAAAAACTGACCATGGGAAAAGCCCTACATTGTCTATGGAAACCATAGAGGGATTTATTCCTAGTGACTGCCCATGCTGCGAACAGCACAGTAACAGTGTGGCAAGAGATGGCCTCCCTAAACTGCTCTTTGCTTTGAGTGACTGACCAGGATGCTGCATTTGAATTAATTTTACATGTTCACCGCTGTGTCTCTGTTGTACCAAAATGTAATTACTTCAGGGCCATAGACCAGTTAAAACCATCTGCTAAACTGGCTGCTAAAACTAATGGAGTATCTTTGCAATGGAGTATTACGAAATAAAGGCAGGCTGGGAAGAAAACAATGTAGAAGTCAATTAAGGTCCTTAAGGTAAGCACTTCCCAAGGTAATCTCTCTGTCGCTCAGCAAGTCCCATCAGTACCAAAGATAGAACAAGGTTAACCAGCAGCTAACAGCTTCAGCAAGACAGTGGCCAAGTTGGCAGAAAAAACTATTAGGCACTTAATTGCAGATTTAAGGACTAGTGGGAATCTGTTAGCAGAGGTTAACTGAAGCTGATGCACATGCCTAACACTAAGTGCTACATTAAGAGAATAACAGTGGTACAAAGCCTGTCACCTTGCTGAGTTTGAAAGCCTCAGCACACCAGCAAATATCCTCATCCTGCTCCTTGTGTTGCTGGAGCTGGGACAGAGGAACATGGCTGGGGCAATGCAGTAAGGCAAACAGCCAGCATTTGCCCTGGAGGGCCCTTGGAGGAGGTATCTCCTTGGTGGACATGGCAAAGATTTTGCCACATCTGAACACCAGTTCTGGCTGTAGATTCCCCCAGTGTGGTCAGGTCACCATAGCAGAGGGGTCACTTCTTCCCAGACTCTCCTGTTTCTGTTCTGATCTGAGCCCATGTACAGATCCTCCTGGTATTGTCCTAATGTGAGGAGCTCCCTGAAACCCAGATATGTTGTCAGGCTGCAGGTCTGGGAGGAAGTAATAAAGACTGAACAAGAACCTGGTGATGTTTTGAGAGTCCTCAAGATGATAACCAAAATTGTTCTTCGTCACCAGCATGTAGGAGATGCCTGAACTGACCTAGAGGAATGGTGGAAACAATTGTTTTGTAAAGTAATGTTGCCTTACCCCTCCTTCTCCTGCAAAACCATGTGGATTGTGTGCATAAAGTGAGAGGCAGACACCACAAACACCAGGACACGGTGTTTTCTCCAGGCACTTTGCTGATCATGCTCTTCCTCCTCACTGCGGAGGAGTGCTCAGCATCATTTGAGAGCTGGGTGAGACACAGCCCAACAGGGGATGAGCCCACTGTGCTGCTGCACGCCTGGCACTGCGCAAGTGGCTCGGCATCCAGAACGATCCTGAAAACAGATATTTTCACAGCTGGCAACCAAGCAGGAAACAAAAGAAAGACAGAAAGGGGCCACTTGTGCTCAGAAAATTAAATCCAAATTTAATTCCAGTAATTATACTTTCATTAACACCCTATTTGCCATAAAGATGCATAAACCCGCTAAGTCAGGGCTGAATCACTCCAAAGGTGAGAAGAAGGTAACTAGGGAAATAGTTCCAGCCTCTCCCTAGCCTGTAAAGTCCTTAAGAAGCCTGGATCATCGTGAATGGTTATTGTTTGTAATTTAACCTCCCCAGCAGCCATCTGTAAATGAGCCAGAAATCCAGCGAGAGCAGCAGAGAACCTGTAACAGAGCTGATTTATTCCAGCAAACCCTGATTTAACCACAGACAAATGCAACATTTCCTCTATGACCATCTGGGTCATTGAATGCTATTGTGCTGAACACATGAGCCAGATTCTTACCTCACTCCCTGCTGAAATCACACCATGTTGCAGACATGGGATTACTGAGCAGGTTGGGCTTATTATTGTAAATCTGAGTCCAAAGCATCAAAGCAGGATCAAGCACATCTGAGACCAGCCCTGGCAGATGTTTTTGGTACTTTGCAAAGGTCGTCATTGAATTCACCTCCTTCTATGTTGTCACAGAATCATAGAATTGCAGAGTGGTTTGGGTTGGAAGGGACCTTAAAGCGCATCCAATTCCAACCCCCTGCCATGGGCAGGGACAGCTTCCACTAGAGCAGGTTGCTCCAAGCCCCTGTGTCCCACCCAGCCTTGCACACTGCCAGGGATGGGGCAGCCGCAGCTTCTCTGGGCACCCTGTGCCAGCGCCTCAGCACCCTCACAGGGAAGAACTTCTTACCAATGTCTAACCTAAACCTCCCTCCCCTGTTTAAGCTTCTCCCTTGTCCTGTCACTACACGCCCTTGTAAGAAGTCCTTCTCCAGCTTTCTTGTTGGCCTCTTCAGGCACTGGGGGCTGCTCTAATGTCTCCCCAGAGCCTTCTCTTCTCCAGGCAGAACAAGTCCAGCTCTCAGTCCATTTATCCAATGTTTCAAAGTTGTGTGGAGATCTGACGCAAAGTCTTTCAAAGTCCTTGTGACCTTCTATGCTACCAGGCCCTCTCAAGACGTCTGCTAGATCTCTGCTAAATCACCCAAGGAATCAATGGGAAATTTGAAATGCCAGTGAGGACAATGCCTACAATAAATCTGCAGACTGCTCTGAGCTATCTTCCCACTTATCCTACTGGTAACTGCTCGATTGATTTTTCAGCCCGTTACTCTTCCCACGTCTGGCCTAACCTTTGCAATCTCCTGGCTTAGCTCAGCCATGCACTTGTCATTGTGGATTGGCATCAAGGCAAGTACACAACCATAGGAGAAGATTTGCAGGAGAGACAGGTAAATCCAAGGATGGCTATGGATGCCAAAGGTGAGAACCACGCTCCACCCATGTGTGATGCTATGGTGTAAGAGCTGCTGTCAGTTTAGTAGTAGAAGCCTAAGTGTTCAATATTTCCTGTCATACAATAGATAAAGCTTCAGCAGATTTTCTCCAGAAGGCTGTAACACAGGCAGGCAGCTCCAAGCCAGAAGGTGCTAATTAAGAAACACTGTGTGAGGGTTAATGAAAGTTGAGAGGTAGGAGGAAACGAAGAGGGTGAACCCCTCTCACCTCCTGTCCTAATGCTATATGGTGCCACTTAGTCACTGGAAAAAAGGCATCTTCTAGGGAGGAAAGTAATAAGATAAGGAGATGATGGCTGTGCTGGCTCAGTGCTTCTGTTCTCTGCCCCTGGTGATGAAAAACAGACCATAAAAAGTTTTCATTTTCAGCTAATGGATAGGAAGGTTCCAGTTTTACCTGTGGGAAGAGAGGCAGAAAGTAGTTTAAGGGCTGAACTGAGATATTGATAAACCAGACTGAGTCTAGCAGAGACTACCAAGATTGTTGAGGGCTGGAGGATTTGCACTGTGGAGACACTAAGGGTGCTGGGCTTGTTCAGCCTGGAGAAGAGATGGTTTTGGGTGATCCAATAGCCCCCATGAGGAAGACATATCAAGATGGCAGACATGCGCTCTTTACACAGGTGTGCAGCAGGAGAATGAGTTAAAACAGCCATAAACTGAAACAGGGAAGGATTCAGTGTGAAACAAGAGAGTTTTTCCCTATAGCAACAGTTAGGCACTAGAACAGGGCTCAAAAGAGGCTGTGGGATCTCCACCTCGGAGGTTTTCAAGAGAAGCCTAAGCCTTGAGCAACCTTATCTGATCTGGGGGCTGACCCTGCTTTCAGCTGGAGGTTGGAATACAGACCTCCCAACATCCCGTCCAGACTGAATGTGCCTGTGGCTCTGTGATCCCAGGATGTTCTTCCCCACCAAGTGTAAACTGAAGGATGAGTTTTGCAGCTCTACCCTACTCTGCTGTGCTCTTATTGAAGACAACATTTCTAAGCAAATGCTCTCTTAACCATATATTGCTCATAGTGTTGGGACTGGTGCAGAGCAATCCAACCCTCAACAGGGCAATTCCCAGCCCCTGGGGAATACTGGCACATTGTAAGAGGGAACAAGCTCCCCAGAACCCTCCTCCCAGGGTATCCACAGGTTCGGAAAGCTGTACAGATGAGTTTGAATGCTGGTATCAGAGAGGTAAAGAAAGGAAGAAGGTCTCCCAGTCAAAAATGACAACCACGAAGCACTGGAGAAAACCCATGGAGAGCAGGAGCCTGTGGCAGAGGTCTAGAGGACCAAGGAGGAAGCTGGACTGAGTCTATGAGAGCTGGCACCACAGGGATCAGAAAGTGAGGATTGCTTCCCTATGCTTACTGAGAAGAGGGGAGCTTATATGATCTCAGGCATGTGTGGCAAGTATATCTTTTCCCACTAGCCTTATCTCAATGGCAAAAAAGGGAAAACGTTGATTTAATGTGGACTTATACTTGCTGTTATTGTAACACATTGTTGTCTCTGAGTGTTTACAGTTATTTAACACATGAGCTAATAAATAAACCAGAATGAAGAGAACTGAAGAGTTCAGGAGACTGTAAATCTCTTCACATACAGCTACCTGTCCTGTTCCAAGCTATGATTACCTCTTTATAAAAGGTGTGAATCTCTTTCTGTGATGCTGCCTGTCAATCCCCTATCATTTCAAGAAGATCAAAAGCAGAAGGAGATTTAACATTAGGCCCAGAAATAACCATTATGATTCACACAACCTCAGTCAGTAAACTCATCACACCAATGACTCCTCTTGAAGCTAAAGCACATCTTTCAGTAAAAGACAAAGAGTTTTGAACAGGAGTCTGAGGGACACAGACAAACTAGTGCCATGATAAATATGTCCTTGTTTGAGTTTGGTTAGCAGCAAAATCCTGTTTTATCTCTTTCGGCTGATATAAAGAGCTTCCACCACTGTGAATGCCTTTGTATACAGGTGCTTTTAGGCGGAGATGAAGTTATGGCTTAATTTATTTGTAAGCTCCTAAAAAGCTCCTTGAAATTACATTTCCCAGACCTCAGATAAACCTCCTTGCTCTTTCAAGACTTAGTTTGCATTTTTTGTGAGTGAATCACCTCCACTGAAGTGTCAACCCTGGATGCATCCACTGCAGCTGGTGATGGCTTTGGTAACGCCACTCCCAAACACAGGACCCTGGTTTCACCCCTGAATCACTCCCCTGAGGCAGCCAGACCCTGCGTTTGGACAGTATTTCAGTGATACACTGGGAATTCACTCCTTCCTTTACAATATCCAAGCCTCTTTCAGCATCTCCAGTTTCAGGATGCAGCCTCACAGCTGTGAGGGTGGTTTGCGTGAGATTTATATCCACCTTGTGCTGCCTTGCTTCTGTCTGGTAACAAAGCTCTGATGGGCTTTGTTAAAACACCACCACAGCACCAAGTCATCTGGGTTTGCTGTAGAGTTCGTCTTGCTGCTGGTGGTAGTATTTACTGAGCAGCAACACTCACACTTGACACAAACAGTACTATCAACAAGAGCTGGGTCACAAAAATACCCCATCAAACCTTGCCAGACTCATCTCCCTGCCTACACTTACTTAAAAGATCTGCTGGTCCCAGCTCCTTGCAGGTTTTGTGAAGTGGTTTTTCTTTTAAAGAAAATGAAATTTAAAGTGAATCCATGCAGGTTTTGTGAAGTGCTTTTTCTTTTAAACAGGATATTTCTTTCTAAGACAAGTCCATGTTGAACCATTCTTCCAGGCTATAAATTATATCTTGGTTCAGGTTTATCAGAGGCTTGAGTCAAACAGCATCTGCCAAGCAAGGTTGAAAGCACACAGAATCGTGACTGCATAGGGAGTGTGGCCATGTTTAAGAGATCTCACACTGATAGACAAGCAATTCTCTCTGAAGCAGGGAAAACAGGTTGATTGCAGTGTTTTAAGTTTCCTCAAATTCCCTCAGCTGCATCACATATTCTGTGGCACTTCTGCAGCACCTTTCAGCCCTGTCTGCCCAAGCCTTTTACTGACCTGGGGCTTACTCACTCACAGGGAGGAGCAGGGACAAGATGTAGTCACTGGTTTCACTGCAACCTGCAGAAAGCAAAACCTGCCAGTGTGGAGCACTGTGAAGCGTTGTGAATCATGAGGGGACATTGTGAAGCATGGGGTGCATGGCTGCACCTTCTCCAGTGAACCTCTGCCAGTGACTCCAAGCTGGGTTAAGGGCAGGGATAGAGAGGAGAGGAGAAGCTGATTGCCTTGCTCTTGGGAAAACATGCTCAGCCTGTGCCCACAACTGTTAAGACTGTTTCAGAGATAAGGGAACCAAGGTCTGGAGCTTTCTGTGCCAAGCCCTCTCTCTTTCTTTCTTTGCAGGTAGGCAGTGGTGGTGTCTCATTTTATTCTTGCTTTTCTGAGCTACAGCTCAGCCTAACCTTCACTCAAAACGAAGATCTGACTGATTGCAGAAGACCTTGCCTACAGCACCAGTCTCTGAAAAATCATGCCTGGGAGCACATCCCTGGCTATGTGCAGGGTATAAACACCCTGAAGAATGGTATTTACCTACACAGGCAAAGTTCCCCTCCACAGGCAAAGGGAAACCAACCAGAGAGTTTCCCCTGCCATTGCAGGAGGATGACAGATCCCTCTGCAAGTCCTTGTCCCCTACAGCCACATCAGGACCTTCATCCTCAGGAACTGCACTTCAGGCCTCTCCCCTCTGCAGGAGCAGGACCCAGACCCCTCTACTTTGCTGATGCTTTAGGCTGGGAAACCCTGTGAAGCTGGGCTGAGCGAGATGGCACCTCCACAGCCCTGCTTTTGGCCTCAAGGCAGTGGATGAGCTGAGGTTTCTCAGGCTGGGTTTCCCTTGTCCTTGAGCAGCCTGAGTTTCCCAGCCCCCAGGTTGCAGGAGCCATTTGGGCTGCAGTGTTTTTATAGCACAGTTTTTCTTCTTGAACAAGCAGTAATTGAAACACAATCCGTCAGCATTTTGCTCTGCTGTTACAAACTCTAACCATGCACAACCTGACACACTCTTTTTTTTTAATGACATAAAAGGCACTAAATTATTGATTTCCTGCACTTCCACTGGATGCTGTTCGGTTGCC
This sequence comes from Nestor notabilis, assembly GCF_000696875.1. Taxonomy (NCBI): domain Eukaryota; kingdom Metazoa; phylum Chordata; class Aves; order Psittaciformes; family Psittacidae; genus Nestor; species Nestor notabilis. The sequence continues at coordinate 17,218 of NW_009919683.1, forward strand.
CAGGCCAGACAACATCAGAGCATTTGACTTCCTGGCTTAGCAGGTTCCTTCAGTACAGAGTAGAGCAGGAGGCCTAATCCTGGAGAGGGATGAGCACCCTCCAGTCTTGCAGCTGCATTTGCAAAACCACTTTCTGGACATTCTAGTTTCAGTCCCTGACTTCTGACACCAAGTCAATATAATCATCAGAAAGTCAGAGGAGGCAAAAAAGTAAGAAAGCAGAGACTGAGCACTGCTCACATACATGTTCTCTCTGCACTCCTGGAAAGGCACTTTCCCTCTTTCCTGCAGTCCAAGGTCCTCAGGATATCACAGCTGGTACCAGCAACCACGTGGAGAGACGTCTGCTCTGGCTGAGCAAGGCATGGGTTAGCATGTACCCAGACAGCACAGGCTGGCAGGGAGACGCAATGCCTTTTATTAGCTCAACTAATATATATCTGGGGAATAAAAGACAAGCTTTAGGGCACATGCACTTCTCTTTTCATCCCAGGGATATTGGTTTGCCTGATAACGGGTGTAATCTCTGCCCACATGCTTTTGCTTGCTTATGGTGTTTGAGACCATCCTGGTCACAACATCCCAGTCCCCTGAGAGGCAGCTATTTTCACATCGGCTTGACCTAATGGCTTTAATCTGAAGCATTTACCTTGGGGAATTTCAGAGGATGGCGGGGATCAGAAAACTGAAAAAGGTAAATGCAGTAACTAACCTAAAAGAATGACAGACCTCCAGTCTAACCTCACTTTTCAGAGATGATTGGAACAACCAGCAACCTGCTAGTGCCTGTGAGGAGATGCATCACAGCTAGCACAGATTTGTACCACGAAAGTCA
>NW_009919683.1:18083-38678 GCF_000696875.1 Nestor notabilis
TTGCAACAAGATATTAGACATTGTGGGCAGGAAAAGAAACAGAAGTCATTAATCTTGACCTCAGGGAGACTTTGCCATTGTCTGCCTGTATGTTCCAATCCTCATGTGAGGCAAAAGATCTATACAAGGTGGGTAGAAGCTGGTAAGACCCAGCTGAATAGCTGTACCCAGAGCTGTCAGCACTGAGTTGTGTGTAATGCTCACGGCTCCATGGTCTAGAGGCAATCTGGTCAGCATTTGTTAGTGCTTGGACACTGGGACAGATGGGAAGGCTTCAGGTGTCCAGGAAGGCAGGACCAGAATTTGAAATTAGTTTGCTGGGCCAGAGATGTGACCTGGAAAACCTGTATGTGATTTAACAGGGACAAATGCAAGATACTGCAGTTGAGCAGGGACAATTACCTGCACAAATACAGGATTGTGGGGAGGGAGTGTTCTGCCATCAGGGCTGGGGTTAGAGGGATAATCACCTGGATGGGACCTGTCACTCCTGTGAAGCTGCGAAACAGTCAGCTGTGCCTGACTGCAGAGAAATGGGAGCATCACAGTCAGGCACGTAAAAGGATCCCTTTGCACCAGGGAGGGCAGGGAGAAACCTGCAACAATAGAACACCGTGAAGCAAGGGCACAGCTCATGGGATCAGGGATAACGAGAAGATTTAGGCTGGAGGTGGGAAATACAACACTGCTCAGGCAGGACAGTTCTCTCTGACCAGACCCTCATGGCGAGGTGAGGAGCTCAGACACCCACAGACTGGGAGCAGTGGGATCACAGACAGCTCCCTGGTGGGACATGGGAGTAGGGGAGAGCAGGGGATGTTTGCCCTGAGACAGCCTCACACAGTTGGCGCCTGGTATCTTGTGTCACAGAGACAGTCAGCGAATTGGAGCCTAACAGCTTCCCTCCAGGAGAACCCTGGAGCTGCTTTGATTGCAGCCGTCACTGCATCTCCCACACCCAGCAAGACTGTGAGGCAGCCCCTCTTCTCTGCTGTGCAGGGCTCTTCTCTTCCTTTTCTCCACGGGATAAAAATAATCCTTTTGCGTCAGCTCCATCACCGTGAGCAGCAAGATGTTTTATTCACCGTCAATCCCTTCCCTTCTCTCATTTAAACAATTCCCCATTGAGCCCATCAAATTAATTTGAGCAAGGGCCATTTATTTGGCCTGCTTGCTGGTGCAGGTGTCTCCCTTTGTTTTCTTTCAGAGGATGCTGGTAGGTGGCATGAATGTGAGTTGGGGAAAGGCTTGGCAAAGACTGGGAGCAGTGTGATCGTTTTGATCAGGGCATGCAGGGGTATATGGAAGTTTGCAGCTTGATGCACCCATTATCAGGAACACACAAGCGAAGCCTGCAAGTGAAGGGCTTTTTACAGCAATACATTTGGGATGTGTTTTACAATGGCACAGACAAAATCTCCCAGGCAGGGAGCTGCCCTCCGTGTCTTCTCTGGCAGCCTCAGCCCTTTCCAACCCAGGCTGACTGTTCGGGGAAGGCTGTGTCAGGCTCTGGCAGTGGCTCAGGAGGAGTTACAAGGATATGCCAAATCTCAAGCTGTTCCTCTGGCTCTTGTAGCCGCATCTCTTCCTACTCCATGTCATAACAAACTTCATTCCTTTGTCACTGCAGTAAATACCACCGTGATCTGCAGGGAGGGACTGCCTTAGGGTGCCCAGACAATGACCAGAGACAAGGTATGTAATATCACAACCACAGATGGTAAAATTCCACCTTCTCCAATCTCTGGGGCATTGCCAGGTTCAGTTAGGCAATGCAAATACCATGGCTGGGATGGGTCTTGCAAATGAAGATCAGTGTCCCATTTTGCCACCCCTGCTGAATGAGGACTCAGGTGCCCAAGACACTTCACAGCCATGAGTTGGAGAGAATTAGTCACAATTTTCCACCTGATCTGCATGACCAGCACAAATGGAAGCCAAACAATCCTTATGGAGGTGCAGAGCCAACAGGGACCTCCTCACCTGCATCCCAGGGTTTTGAGTGCTTTGCTGGCCAGGACACCTGCCGAATGTCTGCTTCTCCCTGCTCATGCCATGATCCAGCTCCTCATCCTTTCTCTCATACTACTGTCACCTCTTCCCTCTGTCCCACATGGGAACCTGCTCTCTCATCCTCCTCTTCTCACTCTGTGTGCCAGCAAGGACAGACAGCTGAGGGGCAGCACAGGGCCAAGACAGGATTGCTGGGCTGCATTGTAACATCACCACTGTGTCTTCCTGTTGTCAACAAGCATCTCTAGGTGCAATGTTCCAAATCTTCACCAGTTCTCCAGCAACATAGTTGAAAACTTGATAGCCTGTGACATTGAACTGTCTTCCTGTGATGGACAAGGCAGGAGAGCCTGCCAGGCACTGAGCCCTGGTGGCACAGGGTTGTCCATCAGTGCACCCCATTGCACATTGTCTCCTCTCCTGAGGTATGATTGTGTTGGATGTGTCTCAACAGGTCCGCAGGAGGGATGCACAGAGAAGAGAGGCTGTAGGAGAACAGGTACACAGTGTCTATGGACACCTTTCGCTTGGTCACTGTGGCTCCCAAGGAGATGCATGTCCTCACGTCACTTCCACACGGAGTGGAGCTGCATCTCATCCAAAGAGATGCAGAGGCCAGATCCAGGACCAGTTCTGGGTATCCCATGCCCCAGCTACTGCTTTGCACCACATTATCATGATAAGCCATCACCTTGCCCTTCAAATGTGCCTTAGGGGCTGAGTTGACAAGCTTTCTTCCTCACATCCCTGCGGCAGAGCCAGTGCTCAGGAATAGCTCACTCTCAAGTGCTCCTTGGGGCTCTCTGGCAAAAAAGCAATTCACCCTCAGATGACCTGGAAGATATGCACAGACGTTGCCTCCATCCACAGACAGCCATGATCAGTTATGGCAGGGGGCTGAGCACCAGATAGCCTCTACAGGAGAGGAAGAAGGCTGGCAGACCTGCTCTCACACCCAACCACTGCTGTGAGAATAAGTCTCCCAAAAATTCTCCCTTGCTGGCTCTGCCAAAGGCATGCTTTGAAAACGGCCTGTTCCCCCAGGGGTCCCATTGCTTTTGTACTGGGGCTGTTATGCAGGGAAAGAACTGGATCCCTCAGTTTCCTGGAGGGGATTGAAGTCATGTGCATAGAAATGAATTCACAAAGGACAGCTAAAGAAAGAAACAGGGAGGAAAGGCAAGCCAAGCTGCCCATGAGGCTGGGCAGTGCCTTTCTTGCCATAACGTTATCCTGTGCCCCACTCCTCTTGCTGCCATGGCTTTTTGCCAAGGCACTGGGGAAAACAGAGTCTCTGTCACAAACAGGAGCTGTTCAGGCTGAACAGGCATATTCAGGCAATTGAAGATCTAACCAAAATTCAAGTCCTTTCAAGCCATGAAGCAGGGCTCCTTACCATGCATTAGGAATTTTCCAGAGCAGGCAGTGAAGGGCTCACTGGGCTGCAGAGGAGCAAAGCCCAGTCTGCTGGAGCTTGGGGAGCTTTAGGATGGCGCACAGCAATGTGCAATCTATTCACAGGGAAGAGGATGCAATGCCTGCAGATAAAACAGTTCTTGTAGCGACGTAACTGTACCATTGTGGAGAAATTCAAGCGAAGGAGTAAAATAAGACCTCACTAAAATAAGGCCAAATTCAGATTTCAGTTACTCATAAAATGCAGAGGACAGCAAATCCAATGAACACACACCAGATTTATGTCTAGAGAGGGGCATTCAGCTCAGTGACTTGACTAGTGCCAGTGCTAGAAAAACTAGCATGTTTTCTCCAAACCCCTAGAACTGCACATGGTCTTGCATCACTTCCAAACACGAACAAAACTTTTTATTACACAAATCTTCAAAGAGGAAACTAGGAAGCCACAGACAGTGCTCCTGACTGTGTCAGTGTCACCCTGACACCACACAGCACCTCACAGGATGAGACTTGCACTTTAGAAATAATTTATAAGTACTACTGAATTTTCTTAAAATGGGTCTTTTTCATGCTCCAAATGCCAATGTTTCCATTAAATGTACTAAACACACTTTATCCTGACCACAGGGAATTGACTTCAGCTTAAAATAACTTGTAAATACACTGATGTTGTCCCTCCACCAACTGCCAAACAGAGTAGTCATAGGAAGTGACATTACACAACAGAGGTAAGGTTGAAGACACATGGCCAGAAACAGTGAAAAGGAATAAAAACCCAGCTCTTTGACCTTGGGGTTCAGCAATCCTGCAGTTATATAGAGGTCTCTTCTCCCATCACATTGTCTGAAATAACTCAAAAGTTATTTCTTAAAAACTGAAGAAAACTGATTTGATAAGAGAAGATTCAAGTCCTTTAGATCTACTGCTGGCTTGTTTGGGTTAGCTCTTCAAACAATGCCAGTATCTAAGGTTGTCACATCTGTGTCTGGGATTCAGAACTCATTGTACCTCTGGTGATGCTCTTGGACATCAAGATTTCTGCCACAAAGCCTCTCTCCTGTGCACAGTGGGTATACCCAGCGTCTCCAGATAAATATCCAAAGGCTTCAGTTCTACCTAAGAAGGACATGAACCATCTCCTTTCTTAAGAAACAGGTTACCAGGTCCAAACTGTTCCCTCACTTTATCTCAGGCTACTTTAGGTTGGGAGATATCCTGATGGGGGACAATGGAGGAAGAAAGGATCCTGGGGGCCTGCTAATGGGTTTCCCAGCATAGTGGCAGGGCAGGAAAGCATGGCAGGGAAGGAGCAGGCAGAAGGAGTAGGGGAGCCTGCTTTTGTCAGTGCAGATCAGTATTCCCTTTGGTGGATGTTGATTTAGAGTTATGAGTCACAGATCTGCATAGCAAAAGAGCCACAGGTCACAGGCAATGCTGCTCACACTGGCAAGCTGTATACAAGCCTCTTGCTGGCTTCAGCATGTGGTAGGACCAGCATGTGCCGACAGCAGGGACTGACAGAGCAACCACTCTTCCTGCTCCAAGGCAGGCTCAGGCAACCTGTCCCTATAGATGTGTCTCTTACTCTTGTTGAAGGCCCCCAGCAGTGGGTTTCCTTCCTGTACCAAGGAGTCAAAGCCGGTGCATATGTCCTTACATGGCCTACACAAGCAACACAGAAAGCTGTGAATGGTCAGAAACAGGGTTTCTCAAGTCCCTGGATCAATGCCATGGTGCTCAGCTCTTCCCCTAACAGCACAAAGAGCAGCTATCTTCAACTAGTCTAAATAACAGAGGAGGGACTGACAGGAAATCAAAAAGCATTTGCAAATCTCAAGAGGAAGCAAAGCCATGAAGCTGCAGGTCAGCATTTATGAGACCCAAGCTTATTTGTCTGTGCCTCCTTATCAGGGGGTCATGATGCATCTGGAGGAGGCAGTCCTGATGTAAGCAAAGCACAGCAGCACTTGATGCCAAATTCCTCTAGCACTGCTTGCGCCCTGTGCTTTTGGGTCACTGTGCAATTAGCCAGCCCTGAAAGAGACACATGAACACTGGCCTCTCCTCCAACAGCACACAAGCAACTGTGGGAATCGCAGTGAGAGAGAAGCATTTGCATGAAAACAGAGGGACTAAGAGTTATACCACTAGAACAGCAGAACTCAAGCCATTTGGAGAGGAGAGGTGAGTGCTTTTTGCTCAGAAATGGGCAGCTGCTCTCAGAATTCCTCTCAGAATAATGTCATGTAAGAGCTGTTGTAATAGAAAGTTTGGGGATAAAATGTACTTCCCTCAGTGCTAAACCACTCACCAGTCCAGGGCTGATGTGACCTCAGAGAATATCTGATCTATAGCTTCGTTCTGTAAACACAGTCACATTTGCAGATGGGCACGTCTGGATGTCCCCTCCTGAGACAGAAGGAGTGAGTTCAGGTTCATCTTCCTGTGCTGGTTGGTTCATCCCTCACAGACACTAAAACACCTCCCACAGCTACAGGAAAAGACTAAGAACAAAACAGACCGGTTTTGGTCTTGAAATCCTTGAAATTTCTCCCTGTCACCCTTGCTAAAAGCAACACAAGGCTACAAAGCAGTATCAGGCATCAGAGGTTCAGAATCAGGCATCCCACTGTCCATTCACACCATGCTAGCTCTGGACCTGATATGCATCCCACTGAGGCTGGGGATAGGGCCAAAACAGATCTATTTATTAAGGAAGCACTGTGTGCAATAGGTGCTGCTCAGGAGTATGTGGAGGAAGAAACCTCAAGCCCCAGGAGATAGCAAAGGAGGCAGTGCTGGTGAGGGGGATAGGCTGAATAAGAGATTTCAGCCACTCTCCTACTGTTCCCCTAAAACTTCACACTCTTCCACCAGTCTTCCCCAAATTCCCCTGCCTCCTTCACCTCCTGAAGATCCCAACACCCTCCCACTGTCCATCACAGTCCTCCAAATCCTGACTGCTCCCTCCCAGATCCTGCCATCAGCTATGGTCAAAAAGCCAAAGTGCTGCAGGCAGTAAAACTCAGTGCCCCTTCCTCAGCTGGATCTGGCCAAGGGCAAACCCATCAGGGCTGCCAATAGGCAGAAAGGCACAAGGAGTCTGGAGGTGACACTGTCTGGTGTGATAAGGTACAGGGGGAGTCCCACATGCACCCAGGAAGGCTCGGAGCCACCTCATGCCCCTCACTTGTCCCCACACCACAAGCTGTTCAAAGGAACCCTGTGTTGGACTCAGAGGTGCGTGCCTGCAGCTCCTGAGCTGTGCACAGCCCTGAAACTGCGTCCTGCAACGGGTCAGCAGCTGTGTTTGTCTTCGCAGTCCACTCATGCCCAGCTAGACCCTGTCAGCCTGGATACATTGCCTGGGAAGGAACTCAATTGTCCCCAAGGGACAAGAAAGAGGTGACTTGCAGGTGAAGAAACCAGTAGCAGGGACAGAGGCTGAGATAATCACCCTCGATAATCCAAGATAAATATCCAAGACAAGCATCAGGCCAAGAAGCTGGCTGCCTCCCTGACTGTCAGCCTGGGTACTGGCCAAGAAATTGCCTTAGCCTCAGCAAATGTATTGTAACCTTTCTCTGACCTGCTTTCTTTCCTTCTCCCACTCTGCTGTGGCCTCCCAGCATTTCTAAAAACTCCTCACACTTCTTTTACTGCTTACTTTCGGCATTGACAGGGGTTGAGCCAGGCTATTTCAGCAGGTTTTTTTAACAACAAACCAAAGCCCATGAGCAGCTACATTCTTCTGACTGTGGTGACAAAATGCTTTAATTTCTTCCAACCCCCGAATGAAACCTGGAAGGCTTACTAATTAAACATCTCTGCCCCAAACTGATTCTTCTTACAGCAATGCTTCCCTTGGGTGAACTCAACCACAAGGTCGTTATAAATTAGGAACAATACTTTATTAGTTTAACAATTCCTGCCTGACAACCGCTGCAATTTTAAAGGAGCACTTGGAGTCCAAAACTGGCTTGGACAAAAGCGGAGAGCCACTTGCTCCTGCTGCTGCATCTTGAAATACTGCAAGCATTTCTGTCCCAGCTCGGAGAAGCAGGACCCAACCTAGCTTCACCTTTTACCAGGTCTCCTCGTACAGGAAAATAGCTGTTGCCATGAGCTTTCTGCACAAGCAGGGCTGGCTGCTCAGGGAGGTGAGTGCTTAGCAGTTGGGTAGTGTGTTCCCAGAGGACTCACACAATATAGAGACTACAGCAATAGGCACGGAAAGCCTCCACCAGGATCACACCTCATGGAAATAAATACAACTCACTGCCTTTGGGCAAGGGGTTGTCTCTGTCCCCAGAGACTTTAGCCTCTGGGGCTAGGCAGGGCTCCAGGACCCAAATGACCAGGGCAGAGACACAAGGACTCGCACTGTGCTTGGTATGAGCACAGGGACCTCTATACCTTCTGTGTGAGGTGTCCCTGCCCATGGCAGGGGGGTTGGAACTAGATGATCTTAAGGTCCTTTCCAACCCAAACCATTCTATGATTCTGCGTGCCCATGACACAAGTGCCTGAGAGGTGGAAGAGCCCCTGTGCCCAGCTTCCCCTCAACAACACATGCACCTTTTCCTATGTGCCACTAAATGCTTTAGAGGCCAAAACTCACAGGGAGTTTTAGGCATTTTTGAAGCTTTTACTGTATGTCTTTATGAAAGTCTATTCTGAAAACGCCACCTGAGTGCTTTTGAGAAGTTCTGCCCCTTGGCATATTTGTTCTACCAAGTGTTCATAAATGTGGCTGTGCTAACACTGCTGACAGCAAAACTCGGGTATTAAATAACACTTCTTAAAGATCCCAGAGTGTTTTACAAACATGAATTAATTAAGCTGCAGACCAACCCTGCAAATTATTTAAAGAGCTCTTGAACCTCTACTCCTCACTCAAGGACCCAAATAGAGGAATGAACCAAGGTCTGATGCAAGAGTCCTTACCCTCTCTATTTCCACTTATCCACCACAAACCAGAATAAATTCAAAAAGGCTGAAATCCTATCGGAATGAAGCTAGCTCGATCTCTTGTGGTGGGCTTTATCTTGGAAGCCCAGCAACAGCTAAGGAATCCACAGAACATGGAGAAGACAGCAACCACGTCTATTTTAAGGGGAAGAACGGGGTTTGGAATGACATGTGGCTATTAAGAGCTCTCTCAAAACTAATGTGATTAGTGCGCTGGTCATACCTGTCAAAAGCAGCTATCCCAGCTGTGTGGGAAGGTGGTGAAGAAGCTTTACAGGTAAACCCCCTATTGAAACAGAGAGGTAGTGGGACCTGGATGAGACCCTGGCTGCTCTGTCCCATTGGCACTCTGAGTTCTGCCAGACCTCAGCAAAAGGCACCTTCCCACCTCCAAAGGAGTTGATGGGAATGACCAGGCAGTTGAGTTCACAGATGCTGGGGTTGGTATGAAGGCCCCAGCCTCTGGAGGCACTCATCATGATGTGTCCTCCTGGGTGCTGGGCAGATTTTCCCACCAGGCTCTGTGGGGATCAAGTGCTTGAGAGAACAGAGTGGGGTACCCAGGTACAAACCCAGACATGGGCAGGTTTCTCTATCTGCAAGGAGATGGCTGCGATACCAGGACCCCTCTGCACAGTTCAGGACCCTTCCCACTTACAAAAATCTATGGATATTCTGAAACTGTTAACTTGGCTCTGGAGGCTTGCAGAAAACAGGGAGAAGTGAAGTCATCTTACAGAGGAAAGGTTTAAAGAGCATGCTGACTTGATCTTCAGAGGAGCCAGGATCAATATTCTTGAAGTACATGTGACAGTGAGGCAACACTCTTGCAAACACAGCTGGAGGCTTGCTGCTAACCAAGGACACAAAGGCTGGTGCTGGCATAGGAAGGAGGCGGACAGGACGAGGCAGACGATGGCACTGCCTGTTCTGCCAGGACTTGGCCTCTCTCTATTACAGCACCCTGTTGCAGCAGCTAAACCTCCTCACCACAGGGTCCTGGACACCAGCATTTGGTGCAGCAGACGCCACATCAGCCACGAAAGATGGGCTCAGCAGCACAGCTCACAAGTGTCCACCTGTGGTACAGAAAGGCTGCTGGCTTCAGCTGGCTGGACCAGATCTGTCACTTTGCCACTGCACTGCATGTTACCTTTTTTAAGTTCTCATCCCTTTCAGAGAAGAGCTGGCTATAGCCAGGACACCTGCACACATCACCAGCCATGCCTGAACATCCCTCCTTCTCCACATGTGCAGGAAACATTTAGTTCAGTGTCCGCTCAAACCTAACCAAGCAAGGAGAATCCAGATAGCTTAATAACATCAGAGCAGCAGAGCCCATTTCCATCCCATTTATATGGTGCCTAGGACATGGTAGCTATTGGTTTAAGGCAAGCAATAAGTGACTGAGCCACTCCTGAACTCATGGTTTAAACTGCTTTGCCAACAAGATGCTATTAGCCTCTGAAGAAAGCTAGCAAAGGGAGATGACAACACTGGTACCTGCACAGAGGGTTGCTGCTGGCCACTAGGAGTGGAAGGAGACATTCAAATTCATTCTGACCCACAGTGCAGTATTACTGCACAGCCCACAGCTGGGGCATGGAGCAGAGCAGCCACGTTCATGTGTGTGTGACCTATCTCCACTGCTGAACGCTTCTGCAGTAAAGGTCCATGGCAGACATGGTGCTTGCCCATGACCAAGAAGGACTCATAAAGCAGCCATGGAACTTGTCCTGAGCCAACCTGATGACAGCCCTGAGAGCTCAGATGGTCTTGGGCTGTGGTTTTGAAGGAAACAGAACAGCGTGAAGCATATGAGACATTCTCCTCCACAGCTCCTGTGCCCAGCCCTGAACAGACAGCCATGCTTTTGTGTTTTCTATGCCCTTGCAGCATGGGGAAGGTTCACATTTCCAGTGGTTTCCAGCTTAAGAAACTTCTTAAAAATCACACAGAAGACTCTGGAGTGACACCAAGTTGATTAGTTCCTGGCCAAAGACCTTGCCTAATATAGTGGGTTAGTAAAGTACTAAAATCTTTGGGGGTATATAAATAAAAGATGATAATTTTGAGAGATTGCTTTCTTGTATCAGTTCTAAAAAGCCTGAAACTGAAATAGTTCCACTAAACAAGGGGATATGAGAATTACATGGGCTCAGAGAGGACAGTGCATTTACAGCCATTTAGCTCATAGCTGGATGAAGCCCAGAAAGAAAGTCTAGTAAAGCATCCATGTGGGAGAGGTCATCATCTTTCACCACTGGCCCACATGGCTGGGTGGGAAAAGAGGTTTCACCAGCTCACAGAGGCACATCCTTTCACTTGAGACAAGGATCCCAAGTGTCCTCACAAATTAAGCATAATGCTTGCTCATTTACAGGAGAGATGACACGGTGGTCAGGGGACAGGCTCTGATCATCGAGGAGTACAAGAAGACAGGTAGCGTGGGCTCTGTGGGAAGACTTGGGAAGGAGTTGGGACCGCCTTTACTTGGTTTCAGAGAGTTTTGCAAATAAAACCCAAAGCTCAGAAAAGACGTGAACATTGGGGAAATAAAAAAATGAACCTCTGCAGAGCTTCTGGGCTTGTCTGGACCATGGTGAGAAAGTGCCCACAGACAGCAAACCCCTTCCCACCAGTCCCCACTCCTGCCCAGGAACAAACTGAGCCTTACTCATACAGGAACAGAGGGAGGGATCCAACTTCCCAGACATCCTGCCCAAAAGGCTTGAGGTAATATTATGTACCTTGCTAGAGACTGCAGCTTTGCCAATATCATTGCAAAGGAGAGGAGACAGTGATAACGAACAGAGACCTGCTGTGGTTTGTACCTCCATCAGGGGAGTGCAGCTCATCCTTACCTTGGGCACCTTGCGCAGATTGGGAGAGAGCTTCAAGCAGATAACGTGGCCTCGTTGATCTCCAATGATGACAACAGGGTAGATAGGGTTAAACTGGACATGGGTTATTTTATTCTTCTTCTTGGTCACCACTAGCTGTGTGCAGAGAGCTTCATACTTATTAATGCTCAGATCAAACACATGAGCCTGGGGAAAAAAAGGCAAAGAACACAAACGGGATTAACCTGGCAAGAAAATCCCTCAGCAGCAGAACAACATCTGGAGAAAAAAGAGAGGAAAGGTCCCGTGGAAAGGCAGCCTTAGCACACAATTACCATCTGCAGTCAGGACCTTCATCCTCTTTTAAGTAACCAGTGTGCAGAAGCTGCCTGATGCTTTTGAGGGCCTGTCCCCCTCCTGCAGGGACTCAAGGAGTGAACAACAGTCCCCTGCTGTGAATGCAAGCTCTTTCCAAGACCTTTGGTAAGGCTCCAGCTGATCTGGACTGGAGAAGGCTCAGCGCCAGCACTGCTAACCCCACAGGTCTTAATATCCCTTCTCAGTGCTGCAAGTAATGAGACAAGCAGGTGTTAAATCAGGGCCTAAAAGAGATTGATGCACAAAGCAGGGACTGCTGTCAGAAATACTTACTACTCCTTATAGTAGAGCTTTCCAAAATTTCCAGCTTTAATAATGACATTAAAGACTCAAACCAGTAATTAATACAGAAGTGATGGGAACACGGACAGTATGATTAAGGGTGTACCCTGGGGTAAAGCCAGGGAAGCACAGGCAAAGCATAGGACAGCTTGGTGCTGGCAACCCACTCTAGTCCAGCTGCTTTGGATGCTATGCACACATGTCCTTCTCTCACAGCATCGAGAGAAGTGCCAGGTGAAGACTGGCCAAACAGGAAACATGAGGATGAAGGGAAACAGACTCAGGTGGGATTCCCACCGGCACAGACCTCAGACCGACAGCAGTGATACAGCAGTGACACAGACCTGCCCCATCACCAACTGCACAATAATGCACATTTCGTGTGAATCCAGAGCGAACAGTAGTAGTTACTCAAGAGAATGTGTTCATGTAACGTTATCTCCCAATAATTGCAATTAGTTCCCATCATTGATACAGCCTGTAAAGGCTAATAAAACATGACATCCCTCTCTTTCCTGGTGCTGAAGTAAGCAGCCTCCCGCATGCTGGACTCCCACCTTGAATCCACTGTGGGGACTTGCAGCCTTATGTTTCTTTTCCCTTTCCTGTCTTCAGAAGAAATAAGGAAGGGATTATTTTATGCTAACAAGTACAGTGGGAATACAGGGAAAATCAGGACCGAACTACTTGTATATCACCTGCCAGCTGCCTCTTGTTTACCAGCACTTAGGAAACAGATGAGACATTTCAACATTGTGCCATGTTCACAATTTGAATCTAGGAATTATGTGAAATCGAGTGTTACCCTATAAAAGCTTATTCCAGAGAGTATGGAAGGTTTTCTATCAAATCAGTAGATGTAGTCTCCCACCACACAGCAATGAGTTGGTGAATTTTATCTGAATTCATGTATAGCAAAGAGCCGTGCAATGTGCAAACACACGTCCCAGGCAGTCTCATGAGCTGCTGTGTCTTCACAGGACTCAACATCTAGCAATTTGTGGTGTCGTTGGTCTGGGCAGAAGAACCATGCAAAGCTTTTATAGGTGCAGAAAACAAGATGAAGAAGACTCCCTCCAGACTGAAGTAAAATAAAGCTTTGCTAGACAGGGAAAAGCTTGAAAAGTGGACATGGTTCTCAGACATGTTTTGAAGAAATCCATGGTAATATAATTTAAGAAGGGAATCCAAAGTGTCAGCCACAGATGAGGATCTGCAGTTTGGAGAGTTCTGCCCCAGTCAACAGAAGTATAGGTGAAAGAGAAGCTTTCATTTTTATCTTCTCAATATATCAGAATCCAGCATTATACTCTGAATCTAGACCCTACACTTGAGGTCTCACAGTCCAGACAAGGTAATCCCATTTAGGCATAAATAAAGGTGGCTGTCCTGGCTTGTGCTTTATGCCTGCTGTCTCACTATCTCTGAGAAGGACAAGCTCTCTTTCAAGCATATCAGCCCTCTATGACCCACACTCACTGAAGTTTTTATTTCTTGCCTTCACAGAATAGGTTTTTATTAATTTAAGGGCACGATTAACAACTGTCCCCCCTCCAACGGCACAAGCTTGATGCTTAGTAACCTAAGAGCCTGTGAAGTGCCCGCCTCTTGAGTAGGCATCAACTGATCTAGGCGAAAAAAACCCAGCATGGAATTAGGGGCCAGGTTTCTTTTCAGCAGCCACTGAAGTCTGTCTGTAAGGCTGTCAATGTACTGCACCAGCACACCCTACCCAGAAGTGCAGTGGAGAAAGATGGTATGTCTGAAGGTTCAGTGCTGGAGCACTGAGCAATGCAAATTACTCTGGGTGAGGCTGCCTTTCAAAAATGTCACTGACAGCCCAGACAAGCACAATGCCTGGGACAAGAACCCGAAACCATCAGCAACTGTGGAGAAGGTCAAAAGCAAACAAGTTTATGAATGTTCCTACTATAAAGCTCCTCTTTTATGAGCTTCTAAACAAATGGGCTTGTTTTCCTTTGCCAAGGGAATCATGGAAAAGAACAATCTATTACAGTTCTTCAGCTGGAAACATCAGCCTCATATCAGCTGTCAGACGCTCCAGATGGAGGGGTGGGCCATGGGCTTTAGGGAGGACTTCAGCGGCTTTGATTTAGACGTTTACAGGCACCCTCAGGAGAGAGGGAAATGGGGTCAGACCAACATCAGTTTTGGTGCTTTGGGAGTAACCTAAGAGGTGCACAGGGCTTCCCATAACGCCTAAGGCAGTTTAACAGTCCTTCAAAGCAGCAAAGCTGCATTCAACCATTACTGTATGCCTGGGGCTTGGGGCAGGGCTTCTTGCTGAAAGAATTGAAAACCTGCATCTTTTGAAACCCTTGGGGTTCCTAGTTCCATAAACTTTCCTGCTGGCTCAAGTCCTGGGATTAAGGATTATGGAATAGGATCCAGTTGGATCTCCCACCCCAGAGACTCATTAACATCACACGGTTTCTCCCCGCTGCACTGCCCTGGTGGCCCCTACCCCTCCAGAGTACAGGTCGTCCTCCATAGGGCACCTTTCTTCTCAGGGCAGGCACTCATCCAGGAGCACACAGATGAGAGCTGCCATCCAGACACTGTCAGGCAGCTGGCACAAGTGGGAGTTTTTGATGAGAGATGGTATTTGTATAACTTTCCACATGTGGCAGACAAACATATTTACCTACTCAGTGGCATAGAGTGTGCCATGTTGTCCTGGGCTGTTACAGCTCCCAGGGCAGGCCTGCTTCCACCCATCTCACCCCTGATGCCCTGCTTGGTACCATAGCATCACCCAGACTGTTATCTCCACCAGCACAGCGGTGATGCTTGTCAGAATGTGAGACCTCACAGTTCATTGACTCCATGGGAAATGGTAACTCAGCCAGGGTTCCTAGAGCAGAAAGTGTAGCTTCGGTAGGAAGACAGCACACAGGAACAGGGCAGTGCGATACCCTGTGCTGGGACACCAGCTTGAGTTTTAATAGTAATGAGAGTTGTGAAGGAACAAAAAGCATGCCAACGCAGTATTCTGGTCAGAGCTTACAAAACAGTGAAGGTGCCCCTATGAATAGCTCCCTCTGTCCTGCCAGTTCTGCTGCTCCTTCTCATGCTGCCCAGGCTGGTCCTGGGACCTGGGGCCACACTCACTCACCCACACTCATCCAGGAGTGGTTTAGAAACTACAAAGTGGAGGTTTCAGACCTCTGATTTTCAGTTTCCACTGTGGTGCACATCCCCAGGGAGAGAGCTGGAGACTCTGACGAGAAACTCACTTTTTTCAGACATCTTCTGCAGATCCCATAGAAGCAAATCAGGGACCTGCAGGGTCTGCAGATGATGGCAGACGCCCTCATTCTTTCTGCTAATAAGCGTTCAGATAATGGGCAAAGGGCATCTCAGTTTTTTGTTACGGAGCCCTTAGAAACAAGATGTGGCCACTTCCTTAGAGGAACATGAATCACACTCCAAGAACAAGAAATATGGGGAGAAGCACAGAGAGAGGGGTAAAAGAAACATAAAAATGTCTGAAATAGAAAAGTGCAAGAACTCTCCCCTGCTTCTCCCAGCTTAGCTGCAGGTCTCCAGGGAGAATAAGGCATGAAGCAGTAACCAATGACTCCAATAGCTA
Source organism: Nestor notabilis (assembly GCF_000696875.1). NCBI lineage: Eukaryota > Metazoa > Chordata > Aves > Psittaciformes > Psittacidae > Nestor > Nestor notabilis. The sequence goes on from NW_009919683.1 coordinate 33,600, forward strand.
TTTTATTTATGGTCCCTGTAAACCTGTGTGCCCACTCCAGGGAAGTGCAGGAGGACAAGTAGCACCTCCAAAGGAAGCCCAAGCTGTTGAGCTATGCAGTTCTTTGCAGCATAGGGATTTATGAGCTGGCATCAACAACCATCAAAAGAAACCTAGATTTACAATACCAAAGTGCTGGACAGATTGACAGTAGATATGCCAGGCAGATGATCAAAATAAACTTCTTGATGGAAGAACAGTAACTCTGGAAAGTCAGTAACCCCTGAAAAGGAGCATTAAATATAAGCAGATGCCCAGTTATCTGAGATGGGATCAGGTGAATTCTGCAGTCTCTCTCTGATGTTTTTTACTCAATAGGAGCATTGTAAAATTACCATCAGGGTGACAACAGAGCCTGCATGCTTGACGTACAGGCAATAATGGATCTAACTCTGCTGTGTTACAGTTGCAGAAAATATTTGACATAAATGAGCAGCTTTGATGCCTGACTCTCAGCCGGAGAAGTAATCCAGCTCAGCTGCATCCAGACCATCCGCTCCTCTGTCTATGAATCACACAAATGTATTCTACCTCCCAAAATCCAGTGGCTCCCCACTGAGGCTCCCATAGCTGCTCTGAAAGCATGGCACAGTGCATGTCCAAGGCTATTACTGTAGCTCCAGCATCAAAACAAGTTCAGAGTTTTGAATATCTCATTTCCCCCTGCCCGCTCTGCAAACTGCTATTACAGCCTGAAAGTCAGCCCAGGCTCCCATCTGCTCAGCAGCTCTGAGGTGACCTGAACCCCTCTGTCCTTATACTGTGCCACCCCTTTCCCTGCAGCACATCAGCCTTGTGAGCCCAGGGAGGGAAATGCCAGGAGACCTGGTGGAGAACTGGATCAGCCTCCAAACAGCACCACCTGGAAGCAACCAACCTCTCTGCCAGCAGAACAAGCTTACTTGGTTTTTGTGGTCCACCAAGTAGGGAGCTCTAGAGCTACCTTGACCTACCCTGCCCTTATTGCATGCCTTGAACAAACGCTGGGCCTGCAGTGGCTGCAGCCTACGCTGTCCTATTCTTCCAGGCTTGCAAGCCTTCATTCCCCAGCACTGATCTGAGCAGCACTACCATGTTCAAAAACCACCTCACAGCAACCAGAATCAAGGCTGGGGGGAAATACATATGTGTGTAAGAACAAGGAAGACGTACCTGGTAACTTGGCAACAAAGAATAAAGTTGGTCTAAGAGCAAAGAGGTGAGGGATAATTTAATATAATGCTGCCCTTTACCAGTTGACATCTCTTTCACTGCTTGGCTTTCACTGTCTTCATGATGGATTTACCTAATTTTCTTGACTGAACCATGATACCTCATCCAGTTGCAAACTCCACAGATGAATTGTTTCAAACTCTCAGCTAATATATGTAACAGGCAGCCTCTGTCTGGCACCAAGTCAGCTGCTGGAGCATCCTAAAGATAATGGGCAGACAGGGCAGCCCCAGTTTACATCAAAGCCAAGCTGCCATGCAGTGGAGACCTTACTTTGTATGATTTCTATACTCCTATTGCAGCCAGAACAGCCTCAAATACAGTTAATTTTCTCTACAAGGACATTTTTGAGTTACAAATAAGGGTTGTAAGACAGTCCTTGGTCTCTCTGAAGCCCGGGGCTTGGCAGAAGGAAAGGAGACTCAACTCAGAAAACATTCATTGCCTCCCTGCTTCTGTGACGACACAGGAATGCTGGTCCTTGGTGGCCCTGACACCAGCACTAGGCAGACCCTAAAATTCATGGGCTTTCACAGCACTTTCATGCTAATGGCAAAAGGACAGACCCCAGCTCTGTTACAGTATGTTCAGAGGTAGCTTTAAGCTCAGAGCAGCCTTTCAGTACCTGAAGAGGGCCTACCAGGATGTCAGAGAGGGACTCTTTTTTAGGGACTGCAGTGATAGGACAATGGGTAATGGCTTCAAATTTACGCAGGGGAAGTTCAGGTTAGATATAAGGAAAAAGCTCTTTCCTGTGAGGGTGGTGAGGCACTGGAACAGGCTGCACAAGGAAGATGAGCATGCTCCATGCTCCTGGCACGTGTTCAGGGCCAGGTTGGATGGAGTCTTGGGTGACATGGTTTAGTGCGAGGTGTCCCTGCCCATGGCAGGAGAAATTGATGATCTTAAGGTCCTTTCCAGGCCAAACCATTCTTTATTTCTAAGGATAAGCAGGCATCTGTGAAAGCTGCTTCTGGGGCTGATCCATGTGAGCTTTGCCAGTGAGGAGCCGGCTGTATGTCCCAGGGTATGGGAGAAGGCATCAGCACATCCCTCTGCCCTGCATCATGCCAGCCCACTGCTCTAGGGTGCATGACACAGGAGGGAAGAGAGCATCAGTGTCACCTGACTTAACTGTAGGAGCTGCTTCATTGTAGGGCTGCGTATCTCTGCTCTTCCTCATTCAGTAAGAACTGGGTCACTCCCAATTGGACATGGTAGGAAAACAACCTCACCCTCAGCTGGTTTGACTCATCTCCCACAAGTCAGTAGGAAATCAAAGCTTCTGCATATGGAATTGCTGCTATTCATTCAGACCGGCTGAGGACCACTTGATGTTTTATGGAAACCCTGTGACATTGTTTTAAAAGAAAGTGCTTGTTTATCCAAGCCAACTTGTCAGTTAACACTTCTATCAGCCTGGCTCTGCTCTGAGAGTCTCAGTGATTATGATAATCTCCTTCACGTCTCAGTCCTGCTCACTTCTGAATGCTGTAATCTGGTGCTAAATAGCAGATGCATCCTACCCCTGCTGCTTGCACTTTAGTTTGGTCTAATATGATTCTCTTATGGTGCCCATGACTCTTTTTTATTTTTTCTTTTGACTCTTTAACTTCAATGGTTTGCTTTGGAATGAATCACAAAACCTCCCTCTGATCTTCACTTTTGTACCAAATTTAATGTTACTTTCCAAATCACTTCTGAAAGGTTAAAGTCAAACAGAAAAACTAATCTGTGCTGAACTCCTGCAACAGCTAGGCTGATGAAAGCAGCTGGTACCTCTGCACTATGCTGCAATCCCTTCTGCAGCAGCAAAGATGACCCTTCTTTAGAGACCAGCATCCAAAGTCCAGCCTGAGCCCTGGCTGTGCTCAGGGAGTGGCTTTGCCCTGCATCTCCCATGGTTTGAGTCAGCAGCACAGTACTAGTGAGAGCACAGCAGCGCAGGCAGTCCCTGGGCACAGCATCCCTTACAGTCCTGCTGCTGCCCCAATTGGTGATCATTTCATGTTGCACATTTGCTTTGTGTCTTTATTGAATTTTATCTCACTGACTGCAAATTCATGCTGCGGTTGTCAAGCGCATTTACAATTCCAGTTCTGGCACCAAAGCACTTGTAAATCCTGTCTGCTTAGTGCCCCCAAAATTACTGCTGAGTTTCAGCACCAGCTTCAGTACCCAATGCATCCCTAGCTGCACTGCACACTCTGTTGAGGATGACTTCCATCCTGTCACATCCACCATCTCACCTGCCTTATAGTTTGCTCATGGGCTTGTGCCAACAGTGTTCCTGAGGTCAACCTGTAAACATGTATTACATCTCCTTCCTCTGATCGATCAGGCTCGCTGCTCTCAAGAACACTATCAGATATGTTTTAAGTGATATGGCCTTACTGAAGCCTTACTAGACTGGCTGTTCCTTGATCTACCAGTACTTTTACAAACAGATCATTCACTGTCATTGTTCATGGGCAATGACATTTGTCCCACAGGCAGGGACACCTTCCACTAGAGCAGGTTGCTCCAAGCCCCTGTGTCCAACCTGGCCTTGAACACTGCCAGGGGTGGGGCTGCCACCGCTTTTCTGGGCACCCCCTGCCAGCACCTCAGCACCCTCACAGGGAAGAATGTTTTCCTTTTTTCCTAATGTCTAATCTAAACCTCCCCTCTTCCAGCTTAAAGCCATTCCCCCTACAATGGCTATGCCCTGCTACAGAGAGTCAGCACTGGAGGCTGGGGCATGGGTGAAGGCAGGCAGTTGCACAAGCAAGGGCAGCATCAGGTTTGATGGGAGAATCAGTCACTGCTCTCTGGCACCTGCAGCCCCGCAGCAGGCCAGCAAAGCTGTTCATAAAGCAGATATCGAACTGTCATGGTTTGGAGACTGGCATTTAAAATGAATCAGCACAGATTTCAGGTCATTATATAATGTCAAGTAACAAACACCAAAGTACAGGAGCTGCTGTCTCTGTACAGCAGGATGGGCAGATAGCTGAGAGCTCTCAGTGGCCCTAATGCAAATGGTTCCCACTTTCAAACTGAAACCTAAGTGAAGGGCCATTCTTAAGAAAGGAATGTAACAAAGAGCAGAGAGGCACCTAGGAGCAGCTTTCTATTCTCAGAGATACTCTTGATGGGCTCTGTGCCCCCAGTATGTTTTTATGCAAAGTCTAATAAGTGAATCAATGAAATCTGGAGATAATACCCAAATCATTTTTTCCACTCATTTGTCTGTGAAAGCAGAAAAAGGCAAACTTGGTTCCTGTGTGGCTGAATGAACTAGTTAATCTCAGCAGACGGGTTTTGTTAAAATGCTGTCTTTCATAACCTGAAAAAGCAACAGCTCTAGTGATGAAAAACTGGCCTGTGAGCATCTCTGTAAGAAACAATTCCTGCAACGCCACTGACAAAAGGGGTCTACATTTATGTATGGCTTTGCACTGAAACCAACTACTGTGCTGACCTCATCCCACTGCAACTCAGTAGCTGAGGGATGTGAATGAGCAGCAGTGTCCTGAGGTGCACATTTGGAGGCTTGGAGCCCACCAGAGCACCTTATGATGGGATGGAAGCTGCAGCAGGATAGAGGTGACGGCTCACACCCTGCAGGGCAAACCAGTGCTTTATTCCCTAGAAGCAGTGCACAAAGAGCCTGGTGGCTGGGCGGAAGGAAGGACAGCCCAACTGGCACAAAGAAAGCAGCATTAATTCCAGGGTCTCTGGCCATCTACCTCACTGAGCTTTGATATGCCACGAGCCCTTGTTTGAAAGCAGACATAAAAGCTTGCCCAGCAGTCCACATCAATCTCAAAGATTCAGCAGGCAATC
>NW_009919683.1:38709-63462 GCF_000696875.1 Nestor notabilis
GTTTTGTGGCAGAAGAAAATGAACAGTTTTACCGGAAACAACCACTTACACTGCGAATGCAATTTCAAAGCCAATTTAAGAAAGGCCCTGCCCACTTCAGCCTATTCAAAGGTCCTCCTGGGTGATGGCAGGGGGACTTGCACTCATTTGTTTTCACACCCCAGCAAGTGCCCAGGGCATGATGCAGAGAGCCACAAGATGCCTCATCCCAGCCCTGCAGAGCTAGCTGTGGCCCCATAGTGTATGGATGAACCCCATGGGATACTGCAGAAAGTAGTCGGAGGAAAGACTTGATTGCAGCAGGGACATCTGTAGCCATGATGGGTTCACAGTCCTGACTACCCTGGGCAAAAGCATTGATGCTGAGATGTCTGCTGGCACCCCTGATTCATAACCTACAAGGACAGGCAGCATTGGGCCCAAAATACCCAGTGAAATATTTGCAAACCTGAAAGGTTTAGCAAGCCTCTTATCTGCAAAATCATTCATGCTTTTAAAGTAAGAGATTGGATTTTGCTGCCGGTCAATGCTAAATTGCAAGCAAGCCTCTGCAAATTGCTCTATGAACAAACACACAACAGTGCTAAACGAGCATTTGTCTCCCAAGAGGAGAAAGGAAAACAGTGGGTATCAAGACAACAGGCATTTTTTCAGCATCTTATCTGATGCCAAGATACAACAGGAACATGGTCTTCAAGACTTCTCATACAGAACAGCTGTTCAGTGAAATACGTGTGTATAGGCAGGAAAGGGCACACTCACTTCCTGAGCAGCACAAACCGTTAGCTAATTTCTTGAAGGTTTAGGTTGTTTCAAGTATTTCACATCTTGAAAGGTCAAGAGCTTCAGTAACGGGGAAAAGCCCTAGAGCATATGTCTAAGCGGCCTTCTCTGCAGAGTGCACATTTGGACGGCATTTATCTTGAGGCTATCAATATTTACTAAAGATGGCTATAACAGCACCTTGCTCTTGCTGCATTAGTCATGAAGGACACAGACCACAAAAACATGAGAGCAAATGGACTTGTACTTAGTGCAAGCTTGTTGTAAAACCCCTGGGATCCCCCTTCTCACACAGGACTTTTCATAGTGTCACAGGGTCAGAAGGTAATTCAAGTTTGAAGAGACACTAAGTCTTTACTCCAACCTCCTGCCCACAGGGTGAGCTCTGAGGTCAGATGCAGTTGCTCAGGGTTCCACACAATTTGGTCTTGAAAATCAACATGGACAGTGATGGTACATCCTTTCTGGGCAAGCTGTTCCATTACCTGACTCCCTTCGCAGCAAAAGTTTCTCCTTATATCTAGTCTAAACCTCTCAATTCATCTGCTGTGTCTCATTGTCCCTTCATGCATGGCTGTGAAGAGCTTGGCTCCACCTTCTTGATGACTTCCTTGTAGGCACTGCCAGGCTGCTGCTGGGTTCCTTCTCCAGGTTCAACCACACTATTACAGCCATTGTATGGGGCAGCTGTGGCTCACAGCCTGGGACCCAGCAATCCAGGGACACTTGTGGCATGGGTGTCTTTAGCTTTTTTAACAGGGGTAACAATCCATGCATGAATTCAGCACAAGAAAGCATCCACATGCATGGAGTGATCCAGAAGCAGAGGAAACGCCAGCTCCATTTCCTTATTTAAGGAAAGTAAGTAAAAGATGACCAAGCAGGAAATTTCAAGTATGACTCTCGCTTTTGTATGTTTTTTTTTGTTGTTGTGGGTTTTTTTTCCCCTGCTTTAAGCCTGCTTGAGATGGGATTAAAGCAAACTCCCAAAGGCAAATCCTACCAAATGCCACAGGGATTATATTCCACCCCTCCCCATTTCTCTGACCAGCATTCCTAGATTTTCTGCACCCTAAGTTTAAGAGTCAAGGTATCCAAATCCATCTCCATGATTGGGTTTTTTTATTTCCAAAGCTAACCTTTTTCTTCCTGTCAGGCTTTTACCATTTACAACATGAAATAAACTAGGTGTTCCCTACCTCATTTTATTTCAGTGCTGATCACATCACTAACTGCACCCAGGTCTCTGTAGGAACTGGCCTGAAGGGACCACAGAGCTGCTGCCAGACAACTGAGCTGCAGGACTCATGTTTAGAAATAACAGATCTTTCCACTTGTCTGCTTTAGGAACCACTGTGGAGTCTTCAAGGAATGTAAGTGTCATCTGAAATGCAATCACGGAGCAAAACTGCAATGAACTTAGCACACTGATTGAAACCAAAACTGAATGCTCTATAGCAACCACTCTGACTGCATCCAGCAGAGACTAGCTTCCATAAAAGCAGCTGGCTGTCCAGTTCTTTTGAAACAGGCCACTTATTTAGGCACCTAGTTAGAGAATTGGGAGGTTTTTTCCAGGCAGTGTTGGCATGCATGCGCATGTCTCAGTGATCATTTATTTTATTTCAATTTTCATTGCAAATCATTTATGCTTATTCTCAAACAAAATGGCCATCAGGCAGAGCAGGAGACTAAGGAAATTACCCAGAACATAATAGAGAGCAATAGTAGCAGTTAGTATCCAATGCATCAGCAGCAGAACGCACACACTTGGATTATTTATGAAGAGGTGGTGCTGTCTGAAGCAGATGCCCAGCTGCCAACACACACATTTTATCATAATGCCCATGATACTTACAGGTTTTCCTAAATCTTCACCTACTGGAATCATGGGGATTGAGAGTTTTAGATTCTTAAATGCCCCAATTCCCAAGTCAGTCTTACAAGCTAGGGGGCTGATACACACCTGTTGGACACACAGCATCAGCTTGAATAAGGAAATGTGTTCTCCAAAATACACCAGGTATCCCTTTAAGGCTGCAATTAGGGTCTGATTTAAAACCACCTCCAGGCAACCTTCAAGTTTTGCAGGCATAATTATGTGCGGATGCAAAGCTAGAGGTTGTTTATGAACAGGAGGCCTTTAATGTTTTATTTTCTGGCTGCACGTCCTGTTGTTTTCTGTATCATAGAATCTTAGAATATCCTGTTAATATCCTGTTAATGTAGACCTTTTCCCAGCTTTAATGCTAAGCTATTCCCAAGCAGGGCACTGGGCCACAAAGTATAATATTCCTCTTCCCCTGCAGATCTAGAAGGTTCTGCTCAAAATAGAACCTAAACCATGGCTCAGACATACCCTGCTGCAACCAGCATGGTTAGTGGCTAACGCAGAGGCCCACGATTTCTATCAGCATCAGTCCTGGCCAGCCTACTGCGATAGGAAGGCAGCTCTTACCTGGACCTTTTCTGTTAAGCGCAGTTCTGGGCTGCTCCTGGCTGATGGCCATTCTTCTCAGAATTTGGGATTACAGGCATAAAGCAGAATTAGATCCTATTAGATTAGGATTACTGAATTAGATCCAAGGTAGGATAGACAAAGTGACATACCCTGGGTGCAGTACTGCCAAGCTAGACAGTTGACTGTCTTATCCATAGCCTCATACAAACTCCAGGCCTATGGATGCTGCAGCTGATGTGACTCTGCAACTACACAACTAGAGTCACTGCAGCAGTGGCTAGGACAAGCCGGGGTGGGGTGGAGAGATGCTATTGCACAAACTCTTGCTAAGTCCATAGGAGCTTCTCTACAGCAGACAGAACTTGGCCCAAGCGAGTAGCACAAAGCTTCTGTAGAGCTATCATTGTAGAAACTTGACCACATCAATAAAGAATCCAACCATGCCCGTTATTTACCCTCCATCTGCTCATGCTGCCCAAGATGTATCACTGCTTGCAAGTATCTCCTTTTCCCCACAGTTAGGCACCAGCACACAGCTGGGGTACCCACAGGTCTCTGCAGCAATCACCCCTTCACTTAGTTAGAGCTGTGAAGGTCAGCATGACCCTTACCAGGTTTGAGGACTCTGAAAACTTCACTTGTGGAAAACAACCAGAGGATGAGTCACATTATGAATGCATTCATTTCATTCATGCAGACCTTTCATTTCATATAAGGGAGAATGGGGACAGACATATTCATGAACAAAGGGCCCCATCATGACCCTGCCTGCAAGGGAAAAGCATCAACACTGCTTTCTGTAGGCTGTGGCTTCCCAGGGAGACCAGGTGCCCAGTGAAGAGATTTCTATTGTTTAACTTGGGAGAGACAAATTCACAGCCTGAGCCAATGTATCAGTGAAATGAATTTTTTGCTATAACATAAAGGTTAAACTGCAATAAAGTTGCCAAGGCATCAATTCAATAATAGAGATATATAAAGGCCATCTTTTTGCTAGAGTAATTTGGCCAAACTGCACAGATTTTCCAGTTTATACTAGCAAAATATTCAGACCATGGTGACAGAGCAATGTGGTCTTAGAGTACAAAAACAGAGCTGATGGATAGCTACATGCCCTGGCTACTCATCAGGCTCAAATTAACCATCTGAGATACGAGGATGAATAACTAGGGGCAAAAATGTAACTGCCATCATCTTAATATTAGGACTGGTCTAAGTATTTCATTACCAAATCATTACTCTTGAACACAGCCTCACACTGTGGGAAAACTCTGATTTTATTTAATTGGAACAAAGTTCTATTGGCTGACCAATTGGGTATACTACTATAACTGATTTTTTAATATCGGTGTAAGTATATAACCTCTTTCTTCTGCTGCTTCTCTACATCTTAGAAGTTCCAAACCAACATCTGGATGTCAGCTTGTACTAGGGGTGTCCTGTTCTGGAGCATCATCTCTCCATCCCCAGGGATGCGCTGGTTAGTAAGATGATTTCACATGCTGGGAATTAAGTGTTTTTTCTCCTGGCACCTGCAAGCTGCACACCATTACTGATGTGGTCAACACAAGAGCAAGCAGGGACTTTCACACACTTGCAACCCCTACCTTAAGGCAGCATGAGCAGTGCTGAGAAGGAGTGAGCAACCCATGCCCAGGAACATGCATGCCAAAGGCAGGAAAGCATAGGAAAAAGAAGCCTGTTCCCTGAACCCTGCTTTCCTCTCTATCTTCTGAGTACCTCCATTCCTGCAGCAAGGGGAGCAAACTAGAACTGCAGAGAGGTTTAGCTTTCTTATACTAGAGGTTGGGAGGCTTGGCTCCCAGGAAGCACCTGCGCTTAGAAGAGATGGCCCACATATGCATTTCTGATGGGTTTGTCAAGGCTCCAGTGAGATGTGCAGCTGATCCTCAGCATCTGCTAAAAGCCCTCTGATTTAAATCAGCTATTTGGATGACTGGGCTGCAGGTGAGAGATTTCTGGCCTTGTTGCTCGTAGGGGTGTGGTAGACCTGAATGGAGAAGGAGTAAGAAAGACTGCTGCCCAGGTTTCCTCATATCTGTTACTACTTTATGACTTCTGTGTCCTCTGTAATCAGGTGGAGCAAAAAGGAGTTTTAGGGCCTTGAGCTACCAAAATGACCCTTCCATCCTGAGGCAAGCAGCTCAGGCAAGCTGCAGCCAACTCAGCCTGTCACTGTGGTGGATTACTGCTGATGGGAGTAATCCACCTTGACATGCCAGGCCAGGAGTGGGCTGACATGTCCCTGCACTCAACCCTAATCTCCCTTGACTTTCTCTCAGCTCAAATCAGAGCAGTGTGGTTCCCAGGCTCTCACCTTGCTATCAGTGGTGACTGCAGCAAAGACCGTGGAGGAGTAAGGGGCCCATGCAACATCTCCTACACCAGAATTCAGGTCATAAACAAACATCGGAGTCCTGTAAAAAGAAGAACCAGAGAGACCTCTTTTATACACATGCCGCTCTGGAAGTGAAACATTGAGTTACACTGATGCTGCAGCCTGTGTCGAAGGCCAGCTGCAGAAGTGGGAGATGGGTATTTATGTTAGATAACAGCTATCATCTGAGCCAAAGACAAAGCAAAGCTCAGTATCAACTCAAATGGGTCAGGATTGGTCTTGCTGTGATCAGAAGAAAAAGTGTTTCTTTCTGAAAGCACTTTAAAAGCTTCCTCCGAACACACACAGCAAGATGGAGTCTCTCTGGTTTACAATCATATGGGAAAAAATGACTTTCCCTCTCTGGACTTCTGACAACAACACTGAATATTAGAGCAGTATTGGCAACAGAAAATATTTGACTCTGACTGATATACAAAAAAAATCAATTTCCTGATTGAAACCAGACATTGCTCAACCACTAACCCTGAACTTCATTATGTATTTTGAACTATTCCAATTTTTATTTTTTTTTATTCTATTTTTTCCTCTCTGACTCTTAGGAGGTGTCTGCCCCTGAGGCCATAAGCCAGCCCCTGATATTTCTCAATAGCATTTCTCCAGAAGAATAACCCCGTCACAGTAGGTCCTGCCTGAAAAAAGCCAGGTCCAAAGCAAAGCAGCCAGGCTCTGTGCTGAGCTGCAATGCTTGGCAAGTTCCTGGCGTGGCCAATGCTAAATTTCATACCTGGGGAGTCAGTAGCCCCAGAAACAGAAATAAGAGAGTAATAAGCAATACGAAGACCTAAGAGGGAAACTGAGGCTAAGGTATAAGCAGAGTCGATATCTGCGGCTGGCATGTCAAGCTGGACCTCCCTGCCCATGCCAGAACCCAGCAGGACCTACTTGATGGTGTGATCCCAGATCTTGACTGTCCAGTCAGAGCTACAGGAAATGAAGACTTTCGGGTGGTAGGGATTCCAGCTGACAGAGTCCACGGCCATGTGATGGGCTTCAAACACATCCAGAAATTGGCTTGAATAGCATTTTGAACACTGTGAAGGAAAGAACTAGTCAGTAATCAGAGCTAGACCTTCTTCTGAAGCTCATATTCCTGCAGAAAGATGCTTCTGAACACTTATATGGCCTCCTAGGCTCTTCTGGGCTGGCTGGAAAGTGGTGGCTGATACCACTACAGAAACAAAATCACTTACCACGTGCTGTTTCACCTCACTTCCAGGCAACACCGAGCTCCCCTCTGCAATACACAGAGGTAGGAATTAAGTTTTCTCGTTGTATTTAGAACCATAGCCAGGCCCCTGAGCCATTTCTTCACTGCAGGAGTTCCACCACCTTCCTGTGAGCTTGGGTTCCTGCCATGCCCCTGAAAAAGGCTCTCAGGAAAGGCAAGGGAAAACATCTCTTGTGTGGCTCAGCAGCACACAGCACCGTGTGCATTTGAAGTGTCGCAATTAAGACCTCTAGTAACAGTGCTCACAGCACAAGAATGACCTATTGGACTCTCTGCCTCTAAAGATTTTGGGAACATGCCAGAAGTGCCTTCCACGCTATGAAGCTGCAACAGCCTGCTCTGAAAGCCTGCCCCATCACACAGCTCTGCAGTTATTCCTCTTGTGCTACTTGTGACTTCCCAGAGGGGTGTGAGAAACACAAGAGGTTGGCCAGCACTCAGGCATGTCCCCAGTGGGCAGGGGGCAGCCGCCTGTAAACTGGGCAAACCCTGCACACGCATGTGAGGGTCAGGCCAGCAGTGTCACAGCTGATGAATGGCAAAACGTAGGATGTGTGCAAGAGCCGGAAAACATTTGGGAGCCTTTGAAAAGACACTCTTTGTGTGAGCTTATGAAGGGTGGGAGAAATTACAACCTGCTGTCTGCATGAGCAGAACACGGGACTTGATCCAGATCCTGTCAGTTCTGCGTACACAGGAAAATTAGGTTATACTCCTCAAACCTCCTCCCCACTGAGGGGAATGGAGGCTTCCTTTGTTAGCTACAAGGACCTCATCTCACAAGTAATACCCTCTTGGTTGTGTTCCTTCACACAAGCTGTATTCATACAGTAGGTTGGGGTTGGTTTCTGCCTTGATACTGCCACTACAAGGACTTTTCAGCACCTTTCATTAATCCCTAATGAATGCAGCAACACGACATCTGTCCAAGCAGGATCACTGAAGTGTTATTTGACTTTACTTCCTGCAAACCAACTCTCTTAATAATCATAAGACTTAACTGTTTATTACACATGGCACTCACTGGGTATCCAGAGCTGTTTTTTCTGATGTCCTTGTGCACTGGTACTGGATTGAGGGTGCTAAACTAGTCACACAGCAGTAGCTATTGCATCCCTGGGAGGCTTGCTGTGGTAGGAAACAGAAACAAGGAAGTTGTTCATGTCCCACTGAGATTTACTGACAGTGTCTATATCTTGCTAACCATTTGGTGCATACTCTGTCTCTGAGTTACTGTCCTTGTGTGTAATTATGGGACTGAAATGTCCTTTAATGGCATGTTTCATAACTTTACTTCATAATTCTTAATGTTCAGCCACCAGGAAAATTGGTACTTGGCCTCTTTTGGAAGTCATTTTGCTGTGAATAGACAGAATGGGTCATGAGTAATTAACACAAGAGAGAAGCTGCTTTAGCCATCTGTCCTTCCAAGTATGTGGATTGAAGGTCTGTAATACCTGAGGACTTTGAAGAGTGAGATACTAACCAGATTTGTCTGCATCCACCAGAACAACATGTAATGCTCAGCACTCTGTTTTTAAAGCCTTGTTGGGACTGAGCCTCTCACCAGTGCAACTCTCTGGGCACTTGTATGGGAGCCCTGTCATGCTCTGGGATGTGCTGATCCACAGCACTGGCTTTGCAATCTGCAAGTCTGGCCCAGAGCTGAGGTCCAGGTCCTGAAAGGAAAGGGATCTATAGTTTTCCTATGAATTCAGCAGCAAAAAGGGTTCTGTAGGGCAGATGCCTAACTTCTGACAAGGTAGCTTCAAAGAGGATGAGCAGATTCAGGGAGCAGGCATTTGTGCAGCCTGTCTGACCTTCTAGAGCACTGCTCCAATTTGCTGAGAATGATTTTTTCTCCTATTTAAATGGTGGTAGAGTGTGTGAATAGTAAATGGTATTTTTATGATGAGATGGGAAAGCAAGCATGTGTCTACACCAATACAGGAAATCAGCATGAAGATGATTGGTGACAGGGCTACAAAACACGGGGGAAGAATTCTGGGAGGAAAGGAGAACTCCAAGGACAGAAAACTTAAAAATAATCTTTCTCAACAGCACTTCAGTTTATGCTAGATGTTAGCCTGATGCAAAACTCCTCCGCATCCATCGTGAATGGATGGTTATTAACGTCCTTGTAATACAGAGCATTTCTTCAGTTCACTAACAGAAACACTGAGACTCCCTGGTTTTTGCTCAGTGCCTTCTTGTAGAGATCTGCAACAGAAATGCTAAGATTTGTAAAAAAGGCTTATGAATGGAAAAAAGGCATGTGAATGCACTGGGAGAAACAGCAGGAAATGGTAAAAGAAAGAACCCGTATTATTTGATGGCAAAAGCAGTCAGTCAAGTGACAAGGTAACAAGACAGAACAAATAGAAGCCCAAAGACAAGGTGGCGAGAGGAACACTTCACCTGCAGCTTCGTCCTGGCTAGGTGGTCTATAACAGACTCCTACCAGGACGTCTGCTTGCTTGGCCTTCACCCAGATCTTCCCCCACAAATAGCGTTTTCACTCACAGCACTGAGTTCAAAGAATCACCTTTTCCTTCTACACAGTCTTGCACTGAGTTTTATTATATTCATTTGTTACACTCTCAAACTGCCTAAGACTGAAAAAACCCTTTCTTACATGAATATGTTCTAATCTCATCACATTTTTTCTGCTGAAGCCTGTTTATTAAGAAGTAATTCTGACCAAAGAGCTGAAGCCTCAATAATGTTTCAATATGAATCGCAGAGACCCTATCTTTTATTACCAAAGCTGAACAATTCCTAAACAGCAAGTAAGATATGCAAAGAGGCAGTTTTGCATTACAGACTCTTACTAATGCAGAAACAGTTTGTCCTCTATGAAAAAGGGTGATAGGTCTGTGTGTAATTAAGATAATGATTTCTTGGCTTCAGAAATGCTATTAACTAAGCCATTTTAAAAATTTCACCATAATTGTTCTGCAGCTAAAGAATTAACATATTATCATTCTATTTGTGGACGTGCCTGGCCTCTGAAAAAACACCTTCCTGAAATTCACTTTCCAATTTGTGTAATAAATAATCTAAAATCCAGCCCATGTGGACAACAGCCCATGTTTGATCCCTGACTCATACCTCATGTAAGGAGACTGTCCCTCTCACTCCACGTGCAGTGGGCAAGGGCAAGTGCAGTACAGAGACCTGAGTAGCTCAACTCCTGCTCAGTGCAGCCACAGGACCCAAGAGCTGCTCAAAGGTCCTCAGCACTGTCACTGTCTTCAGCATCCAAGCAGAGGAAGGCTCTGGGAAGCAGCGCACAGGTAGCTCCAGTAATGGGTTCAGACATAGAATTGTTTCAGTAAAGGGTGTGATGAAAGTGAATGGTAGTACTTCAGAAATGTCTGGAGCAATTGATCCCAAAGCTTTTGAAACTCAGGAGATGCTAAGGCTGCAAGCAGTCTTCCCCCTGGTTTTGTGGATACTATAGAGGCCTGCCTGTGCTAGACACACTATTTCTCTTCCATGTGTTAGCCCATACAATCTGATTCAAGACTGCCCTTCCTGTCCACGGGAACACCTGAGTTTTATAGGGCAGTGTTGCACAATGTGAGCCTGGGCCAACTTTCACCAAGACTTACATGAAATTCCAGTGCAGGAATGTTTTGTTGCTTACCATAACCTTGAAATCAGACTTAGTACCCATAAAATAGAAGGACCTGTACAACAGCATTTCTGCATTTGTCCACCCAAGAAGTAGTTAAAATATCTGGTTTCATGGCAGGGATCACTCCTTATGGTAAAATCCCATCCTAGTTCTAGTTTCACAGATGATCATCCAAGGCAGGAATACCTACAGCTTTGTCAATGCAAATGCTGCTAAATTCTGCTCCTGTTCAGTGCTACTCCATGAGGGACTTCCTTTGCTATGTAACTGAGCTAGGACACTAGCCTGAACATACCTTCTGAAGGGTAATTGATGGTCCCCTTCAGGACAGACATGCACTGTCATACTCACTGACATCCATCACTCACCTAAGCACAGAGGAAGTTAAAACATGTCATTCCCTACTGCCTTTTGATCAGGACTAGATAAAACAGTACCCAAAAAATTTGGCGTACAATACCTAGTGTGCCAACTGCTGTGGGTGACCAGCCAACTCAGGACATCTGCCCATGACTGGACAGATGCTTTGTATCCTGAAAGCATCAACAAAAGGCCATTGCACCTACCTCACTGCCCATCACCCACCAGCCCAGCCTCCCACCTTCCTCCCACATCCCTTCTTCCTGCATCTGTCTGGTGCAATGCCAGTGAGCACTACTCAGAAATCTTCCCTAGATACTTCCTGGCAGAGGGAGAGATTTCAATCAGCATTATCCCTGTGGAAGGGCTATATATTTGTTAAGTCCATCTTGCCTAAATGATTGATACTTATTTCAGAAATACTATTTCCTTTGGGTTCTTTTTCTCTGTTTTGTTTCCCTTTTGCAGGCAGGACATGGTGAAGGAGCTTACAGCATCCTCTAGGGATGTCTGGATGGATCTGCTCTGCACGTCAGCCTCCTGCTGGTGGCCCACCCCCCACATAGAAGGCATGTGGCTACAATATTAACAAAGCCCCAAACCTAGCTCAGAGGAATGCTGTGCAAATAAAGTTATATGAGTAAGCAGCTACTGGCTTTATTTTCAAGGCTATATACAGCAGAGCTCAAAACTTTCTATTTTCATCTTGATTTCTTAAGAAAACACGATGTCTGTGTCCTGCTGCCTGCTTGTCTCTCCTCCCAGACAACTTCTGATCCCACTGGCAACTTCAGGCAAAGCTGTGACTTGGCAATATTAAGGCCTTGCCTGTTCTGTAAAAAGAAATGGCCATAGAGCACAAACATCTGGCAGTGTCCCCATCCCAGGAAGGGCAAACAAAGCTTGGCTACTACCCTCATCACGTCTGGAGCTGGCTGGCTGCAGCTCACCCCTGGCACTGAGCACCAAGGGGGCAGGCTGTACAAGGGCACTGGAGAGGAGGTAGACAGCCCTGTCTGAAGGAATCAAGGGTTATAGCATGCAGGTGGGATCACTGAGCTGGGGATAGCATGCGAGTGACCAGAGAAAGGAATGATTAGAGTAGAGAGCAAGGAAATGGAGGTAACAGTGAAAGGAAAAAGTGGGGCTGGGGAAAGAATCTGGGATGTAATTGTGGAAGGGAAGGAGCTGTGGGACACTGGTCCGTAGGAAACAAGGCTTCATTAGCCTCACTGCTCATGGGATAACAGGTCTAAAAAAGAAAAGAGCTGAGATTTTTCCTACCGTTCCCCCACAGCCACGATGACAGAGGATCAGCACCTTTTAACTTTTACTCTGATCATAGCTGACCCCTCGCTTGCACAGCCACAATCTGCAAAGCATTCTGGGATGCAGTTTGCATGAAAAACATTCAGAAAAATAAGGTCTTAATTGGGTCTGTGCAGAGAGCTCCCCGCAACCCTTTGTGTCTCTGTGCTGGTCTCAGGCTCACCACAGCGATCTGAGAGCACAACCGGGCTCTGAAGTTTCACATTATTACTGCCCGAGCAAACAGTTAAGACAATGAACCTAAAAGACAAGCACAGGTCAGGGGATGTAAAACAAGGGACAAAGAAACTCTTCTTACCTTATAGATCTTCCCCTCTTCAGTACCAACGAGAAACAAATAGTCTATCTTTTTGTGAAAATCAAATGATGTCCCACAGCCTGGTAACAGAAGAAAGGTCTGTCAGACAGAGAATTGGTTCATCTGGCCAGCACACACTCCCTGCCTATGGTACACACACTGCCAGGGTTTTCAGGAGTGATTTATCAGCCAGAAGCTCCCAAGAGAAATTAGAGCCACCCCTTCTGCATACACTTATAGACCTACACTATGCTGTGCCTGTCCCCAAGACCTGCAATTTGAAGAGCCGACATAGAAAAAGGGAAAAAGGAACTGTAAGAACTGAAAGGGAACTGGAAGAACAGATTGACTAAGGATTCTCTTAGGTAAGTGAATCCCTGGCCAAAAGCCTGTTGCAAATGTAAGAGTCATGAGGAGCAGGCCTGCCTCCTGTTGGGGAAGAACAGACCTTTTCTATTTGTTTAGTATTCACAGAAAGTATAAATGGTTTCTTATGCATAAAAGAGCCCAGAGAGGAAACACCACATCACATCTCCTTTTTCATCTTTAGCTCAGAAGCTTAGCAGGCTCACTTCAGTAAAGCCAATAGCAAAGGATGTGATTTGGGAAGAAATCTTCTGGATCCTCCTAACTTCAAAAGCCCTGAATGGAGCAACATTGCAAACTGTATTTAAAAGAGGTGTCAACCACAACAGGATGTGAGTCCTTGAAACTTTGTGGCTTCTGTTCCTGAGGCAGATGCAAAATCATCCAAGAAAGCCAATTCGGATGGTGGGGAAAGAAAATTTCAGCAGGGTCCTTGAGCAGAAATGGGATGTCAGCAGAGTGCCAGACCAACCTGGGGCTGTTGACCAGCAGGGACACCCAGACCAAACATCAGATGATAAACAAGCAGACAAGGCTGAGAAGCACATAGTTACAGAGAACTTTCTGCAAAACCACCTGTCTTAAACATTATGTCTTAAACATTAACAAAATGTAGTCCTCAAAGGAATTTTTAAGGTTATTCAACTCTGTAATACTGTCTGCATTTTTAACATTTAAATAGATTGTTAAATATTCAAGACAAGTCTTTGAGAATCTATTTCACAGAAACGGTAACAAATAATCCTGAAGCCCCTGGGAGTTCTGCAGTGTACTGCTTTCACTGGTCTCCTGCAACGTATGCAAACCTTCTTACAAATCGTTCAGGAGTTATTGTGTAGAAACATAGCAATCCTTAAATGCAAAGTGCTTTCTTAAAACCCAGGCGAGAGCTTCACAGCCAAAAGCAGGTGCAATAGGATGATTGGGAGATTTCTCAAGGCTCCCTGTGTAGTCCAGGACCTCCAGAGCTGACTCATCCCATCTTATCCCAAACACAGGATGGTCAGGCTGAGGTGATTCAGCGTAGAAGGACTGCACTGTCTCTACTTTGTACAGAGGGAGCCTAGCATAGTAGCTCAGAAGAGATGTTGTGCTTTTAGAGATCCAAAACCTTCTGAGGTTCATCACCGCTGGCTGGATGAGCTGTACACCCAGGAAAGGGCAAAGGCTGCTTTTCATCTTGATTTGGCCAGTCCAGATCCATGGATCTGGAAGAACATAACTGACACAGTTTTGACAAATACAGGTAATGCCTGTGTCTTGTCTACACAGGGATATGCCAGTAAAACCATCATGCTTTGAACTGACATTCATCTTTCTTCTCCAAGTACAAGCAAGGTGTAATCAGCAAAATTTGACTCAATTAGCAGCTATTGCTCCAGACAGACTTTGCCTTACTACATGATGAAAGCAAGGAGGTGTAACCCTTCTTTAGCTCCTTTCCATCTCAACACCCTACTCCCAATTTAATTCCCAGAATGACTGACTAGAGGCTTTGTGTCAGTAATTAATCAGCTTGGAAAGGACTTGGGCTCCTACCAAGTGTTTTCAACTGCAGCCCCTCTGGCCCCTGCGCCGTTGTTCCCTCTACTGACAGCTTGATGACATCTGTATGAAGCAGCTCATTCTGCAGGCAGAGGAGATTCCACATGAGTAACACGGTTTACAGCAACAATAGAGAGATATTCAGTAATTTGAAATGGCAAATTTTATGGAGGAATTTTAAAAAGCTGTCCAAATGTTGCTTAATGTTTCATGCTCGCAGTTGGCAACTTGCTAGCGTGCCACTTTTACATAAAACCTCCAGGAAACTGATGCTTTGGCACGCTGGAGCTGAGAGCCACTGGTATATTGCTCAGACACATGCAGCTGACATGGGAAGCTTTGGGCTTTGGGGTGAATGTTTCTGAGTGGAGGTTGACTCTGCCAGCTTAAATCATTGTGTTAAGCGAGACCACCCTGCATGGTTTAAGGTGGGTATTGCATACCATTATGGAGCTGATTAAAACACACACTAATGGATAGTAACTCACCACATTGCCAGTCTTTGCTTCTTACCACCTTCCTATTAACCCCAGAGCAGCCTCAGTTCCCAATAGTTACAACCTCATGGGCTCTGAGATTCAAATAACAAGAACATTTAGGAAGCAGCTCCCCCAGAGGAAAAATGTCCAGTGTTGCTGTTATCAGCAGAGCTCTAAATAGCTCTCATTGCAGGCCACAGCACTGCTGTGTCAGGTGATGCGTGCACACAGGGCAAAAAGGCTGTGCCCCAAACAGTTTACAGTCAAGGTGGAAGACAGAAGACAGATGAAAATAGACACAATGTGGATGAATATGAGGAAACAACGGCAGGGTAAAGATCCATTCTTAGACTAGCATTGGGAATTAAAATACCACTGCAGAATGGAGTTGGTTGTGAATATAAGAATACCCTGGGGCTGATAAAAAGAACAAAGAACTAAAGATTAAATTAGTGAGCAGTGTGGGCTGAGGGCTGGATGTTTTAATGAATCTGCACATTTCCCACTGGAGCACTGTGAGAACAAAACATAACTTCTTAGCTCAGTGAAGCAAGCTTTAGCTGGACCTCCTCTAAGCCCAGAGCAGGACTCAGGTAGAAAAAGAGGTTCTGCCTGGCAAAGTCAATCCCAGGAAATCGCATGTTAGGGAAGATGGGAGAAGACCTCGTGTCTGTTCAGTACGGCAGTCCAGAGGGGACAGTGATCTGCGAGATATTTTTATCATATTTTGGAAGTACAAATTTACAGAAGATTCAAGAAATGTCAAATCCCATAAAATAATGTACTTCCTTCTCACTCATTTGCACTGTTGCACACCAGCATGCCCTGACCTATCAATGGCTGGAACTGTTCTCTGAGAAGCAGCAAGCAGCAGGACTCTGCAGCCTGCACAGTCCTACCTTCTGTTATTGACTCTTCTTGTAGCATGTGGGTTACATCAAGTTGGAGACAGTGGGTCAAGGCAGGAGTGATGTTAAGAAAGAGACATATGTGCTGGAGTATGTGTGCAAGAACTGGAAAGAGGGGTGGCCAGAGCATCCAGTAGCAGAGCGTATTGCACGTGCTGCTCACTGTGTACCCAAATAGGAGTGCCAGTGTGCTGCTGGGAGCACAGTCAGGACATGCTGAGCAGGTACTTGCTTCTGCTCAGGCTCACAGGTCTGCCTGTTCACCATAGAGCATCTGCCCTGTCCAAGCCATGACCCGACCAGGAGTCTGGTCTGAAGAGCAGCTTTGGACCTGCCTAACTCTGGTCACGCTGATATACCCAGTGTGTCTAAGCATGGTCAGACACATAATCTGAGCAGACCCAGAGATGTGTTAGCACACTTATTCTCTGTGCTGGTAGAGTTCTCCTCTGTAACTACACACCATTCTGCAGCCTTTCTCTGAAGATGTGTCCCAGCATCTCCATCTGGAACAGCTTCTGTAGCCTCTCACCTTCACAAAGGATATTACTCGTGCAGACTTCCCTGTTGTGCTGCTTTTAGTTTGTACCCAGCTTTTCCAGCTCCACAGTCTGGAAAATGCATCTGTTCCTGGGGCTGTTTGTTGCCAAAGCCATTTGTATATTCCTCTGGGTAAACAGACTGTCGACAGTTTGGCCTTCCAGGAATACTGAGCAGTAGTAATACATTGCTTCTGCCTAACAATTGTAAAGCACTTTGTAAGCATTAGTGAATTAGGCCTTGCAGCTGCCTGTTTCTCTTTAGTTGTTATTAGCCTCAAGTGATGAAGGAGGCACAGACCTGTTCAGTAATTTAGCTCTAGGTCATGTAGGAGGGGTGAACTACAGCTACTAATCAAATCTGGGATTGCTGAGCATCAGCCTGGGCAGCAGCACCAGGCTGCATCCCACTCTTTGACATGGTTCTACAGCCCTCCTTTTTGACAGGCAAGGTGTGCACACAAGGAAGGAGAGTAGCATCATCCAGCTGCAGAAGTCCTGTGTTCTTCTTGCCATTCGTGATCACCCAAAACCAAGCCAAGACAGCCTAAGCACATGCAGCTCACATGCTGTCTCATAAAGTTTGTCCAAAGTGGTTGTGTCCACTTTTAACAGACAACCACTACGGTCAAGCCGAATCAGCTGTCCCTAGCTAACATGTGATAACTCTTCTATGTAAATCTTTTGTGTGGCTTGCCAAATATTCAGCTGGAAGAAAGAATTTATTAACTTTCTGCTCTCTGCTTTGGAAGTGTCAAACAACTATAAGTGTTTGAAGAAGCTTTAGTTCTGGATAGCCCTGTTAAGAAAGATTAATGAAGGTCTCTTTCATTTTTTCACTATTTGCCCTATAGATCTGAAGAACAAAAAACCTCTGGAGTTTCTTCTATTTTTTCTAAGTAAAACCCAGAGATAGCTCTTTTTGTAAAACTGGAATTCAATCAGATTGTCCATTTCTCCTCTCTGGATACAAACCTACAGATGGTAACAAAATGCCCTTTTCATTCTGTTTCTTTCTTTCCCTGTTGAATCTCTGTCCATAAAAAGAAACCAAGCAGCACCTAAAGCGTTGCTGTTTTCCAGTCCTGCCTGCTAAGTACATGCCAGCTCTGGCAATTCCAGAGGTAACTTCACCTCAAAAATATCTTAAAACCATGCTTTTCACATGGGTGTAGCCAATTTTAAAACAGAAGTGCAAGGAATAAGTAGAAATGACATTGTATTAAGTGGATGCAGGTCTTAGAAGTCACACCAAGGGTGCTTAATTAGGTATATCTACATGCTCAAGGGTTTACAATGTGGGAACACAGTTAAGCACAGATGAATCACAGAAATGTTGCAACAGACCTTTTACCAGTTGAGTTGACATCAAAGTGCATCTGCAGACTCTTAGGCTGTCCCATTTGTGGCATTTCTCTGAAGAGACTTAACGCAGTGTTTCTTGCCTCCTAAGTGGAGAAGGCTGAGCACACTCAGATACTGAGGCTCAGCTGATAGGTTTAACCTGCCAAGTCACCTCAGCTGGATGTCTTTAGCTGAAGACATGTGTTCCTACTTCAGCACAACCCTTTTGGGAATTTCTATTCAGTGGATAAAACAGGAGCTGAGGGCTGGGACAGTGTTAGCCTGTCCCTATCTAGGGAGCTCTGAGAGTTCTTTTGGGAGATGAACTGGGGACACACTTGCAGAAGGGATTTTTGTATCTATAGCTGCATGTATGAACCTGGAAGAGCTTATAAAAAAGAACTTCATAATCAATGCCATCTGCATGTGTGTTCATTAGAAAAGGCTCTCATTCCCAAAGTGAACGTGAGACTAAGCCTTACATGGTGTCCCTGCCCACATCATGGGGGCTGGAACTAGATGATCTTCAGGTCCTTTCCAACCCAAACCATTCTATGATTCTATATAGTGTTAGATATGAATCCCTGTCCATGTCAGCAAGGCCTAAAATATTCAGAATAGACAAGCCTTGCAGAGCATGGTATAACAGGTTAGGAAAATGAGCATCCAAGACCATAAAGAAATTTATTTGCTGGGGAATAAAGAAACAGCTGCTTCAAACTCACAGTTAGGACAATTTGATCATTTTGTAAGTAACAGATTTTGAAATCTTCAAAAGCTAACAGAAAAATGCATGTTGAGATTCAGAGACATAAATCTAAGGGTCATTTAGGGACATGAATGCTAAGTTTCTATGAACATACATACTCAAGGAGAGAGTGAGCAGAGGCAGGGCATGCAAACAAGTTAACAGAAGCTCACAGTGTCATGGGAGGGGGAAACCCTCTGCCTGTCTGATTGCACGTTGCCATCTCACTGCAAATGTGAGCTTACTTTGGGCTATTTTGGCCACAAGGGGAGAAATTTGCACTGTCCCTCTCCTATTCTGAACTGCAATCTGTGGGGGAATATTTTGGGGTTGAGAGTCTTGAAGCCAGGGAAGAAAGCAGACTAGTCTGTCTGTCTGTTGGTGTTGCTTCTGGGACAAGCTAAGTTTCAGAGCAAGGACCAGTCTTGAATTCCTGCAGCTGCAAAGCAGGAAAATGCTCTCATACACCACTGGGTGTTACCAGTGCAGGCAGGGTGAAGATTAGGTCCTGAGCAAGGAGTAGGCTGGTTCCACTCATTTTGGAATTTAACAGCTGTAACTGCACATACAATCTTTTGCTGACGTTTCTTTTCAAAGCTGGCTCTTTGTAAATAAAAAAAAACTTAACGCATCATTGACCTCTGAAGGCAATTGGTTATAATTTGGCTGGGAAAAGAAATTGCCTCCAACTGTTTACCTGAACTAAAGTCCATGAAACAATCCGTCCATCCGAAGAGACAGAGAAGAAGTTCAGATTGTTGTCCATGTCATTCTTCTGCCACTTGACCTTAAAACACAAAGACAATCCCAGTCAGCACAGGGCACTCAGCATTAGCAGGGCAGAGTCTCATGTCCTTAGCAGGGTCTTCTGAACATCTTCCTGGTTTCCACCCCAAAGGCGTACTGCAAGTATGAACATCCTTACCTCCACAGCCAATTCCAGAAGGGCACACAGCACTCCCGTTACTCACTTACCTGCAGGGGTGCTCCAGAGAGGGGGCAAAGCACCACTCCTGGGGACTCTGCACCCACCCATGTCCATCTCCTTCAGCAACAGCAGGAGCATTGACATCAAGGATGGGCCCTGTGAGGTGTCTGACCTCTTCAGGTCTCTGTGCTGTGGCACAACATCATCCCAGAGGTCCGTAAGACATCTCCAAAGAACTCCAGAGGTGCTCAGAAAGTTCCCCAAGACAGCTGAGTACATCACTGACCCTGCACAAACTAACCCCTTCCTGCTTGGCTAATTACTCCAAGTGCAGTGTCATATGCCTACCCTTCAGCCAGACAACCTCAAATTAGCTTTCTGTCTCTATGTGGGGTATAGACAAACCCTTGCAGGCAACATGTGACATGGGTCCTTGGGGCACTTCTGTTTCAGGGACATGAAAATGTCTCCATTAAAATTGAAATCCCCTACACCTTCAGAGCATCTGTCTGCCTTGTAAGGAGATTTGCCTTTTGACTGTGACAGCTGAGCAGGAGAGATTAGAACTCAGATAAATGGCTTACAGTTTAGAAGAGACATTTCAGTTAGACCAAAAGCATTAGGAATGCTCAATTTTCAGATCTGGGAATTCAATCAGATTGAAGGGAAAAGGATGACTTGTCACTGAGCCTGTCAGCACACACTTCTGTGGGCATCTGTCAGTTCAGGATGGGGACAAGCACTTTGTCAGGTTCTGCTGACGTTTTCAAAGGTGTATCTGTTCCTGTCCAAGCAGTGCAGCAGTTACATCTCCCTAAACTTCATCCCATAAACATGATAAATGGGCATGATTGTCCTACAGCTTACCAAATACTTTGTCTATGACCAGCTAGTTATCTGGCACCCATTCCAGAAAAAAAGCAGCATTCTCACTGCTTTACACAGATTGGGTGTTTTGATGATCCTTCCTTGGGAAAAACAGGATTAATTCTGTTTTGTAGAATTGTTTATACTGTGAAGTTCTGTGCAACATAAAAAATCCAGCAAGAGACTCAGCAAAGAGTAAGTAATCTTCTACTGAACAGAACCTAGAACACAGTATTCTGAAAAAGGAAAAATAAAATGTAAAAGGAATCCACCTGAGAGTACATCAAA
Source organism: Nestor notabilis (assembly GCF_000696875.1). NCBI lineage: Eukaryota > Metazoa > Chordata > Aves > Psittaciformes > Psittacidae > Nestor > Nestor notabilis. Next base: position 59,243 of record NW_009919683.1, read on the forward strand.
ATGCCAGTTTCATGTCTGTAAGGTGCAACTGAAGAGTCTTGAGTGGCATATACCTTAGAACATCCTTGCATAGGAGACATCCTAAGTCTCCAGGTGGAATCACTTCTGCTATCTGGCATTAAAGGAATGCATAATTCACTATAGTCCAGAACAAAACAGCTAACAATATAAAGACAGGTTCAATGGCACATATGGAGAACACTGATTTTCTAGATAGGCCATTGTGCACAGAACGTGCTGGGTATATCTATTCCAGGAGCATCTCCCTGGGATCATGAGCTTCTGCTGACAGTCATGGTCACCAGCAGCTGCTTCACGTGAAGGGGCAGGTGTAGTGAGGAGTTTTAATTCAAAGTGAGAAATGACAAGTTTGGGGGAACTGTTTACAAACACATGTCCAATGTGTCTCATACTGAGCATGGAAAAAGGGTCATGTTTAAAATGCTGCGCTAAAACTGTCTGACAACAAGATCGTTTTATTAGTATGTCCAGCACAGCTCTCCATGTTCTTCCTCATCAGTTCACCTCCCCAAATATTTGGGAAAAACAGTCACACTTTCCAGGCCACCTCTAAGTCAAACTGACTGCACTTAAGGGAGAGGAAGCTATTTCTCAAGACAGTACCTCCTATGAAAACACCGTGACAAAGGTTTTGCCATTCAAACCTGGGAGAAGTTAGCACAAGTGGCTCATATATCCTTTACTAGGACAGGAATAAACTGCAAGAAAAGGGGCTCTCCAGTATCTGAAACCTGCAGCCTGAACCCAGCAATGTCCTGAGCTCCACGTGGAAGATAAATGCAGGTGACACATACCTGTACTGCAGTCAGTGTGCATCTGAGCCATCCTGAAGTCTAGAGCCACCATCCAGGTTGCTTACACAATGTACATGTTAGGGTCAGAACTGGTCCAGATCCTCTCTGAAGGCAGAGTCCCAGCTTGCCTGCTATCAGACTGTACATCCAGGCACCCATTACACCCTGCTCGAGCTATGCAGGGGCAGCAGCAACTGAGTTCCCAGTTCTGCTCTGGCCAAGTACAATGTAGATGTTTTGCACCCAAGCTAGACCCAAGTGACAGCCTATCACATCGGTGGAAAATACATGGATGGAGGCTCAGGATGGAGTTCACCTCAATCACCCCATGCAAGCACACCTCCTGAGTTCTTATGTTTATGCTAACACAGCATGTTGCGGAAACCTTGTCTGGAGGTGACCAACAATGTAAGCACTATCATGAGCTCATGTTTTTTTTTCCAAAGCCAATTTCTTTCAGCATTCCCCAAGCAAAGAGCTTTTCCCCAGGGTTTGCCCACTTCAAATACCCTCTTCCTGGTGGAGATCTATTAAAGTTTTCTACTATCAATACTCAGTTAGGTGTCACAGCTCCTTCTCTTCATTCATTATGCACACAGGTGGAGTCATCAGCCCCAAAAAGCAAGTAGGCCGATTTGCTTGGGGTACTCTTGCTCCTACATTCAAAGCAGCCAACAGTACCTGAGTTACGTACATATTATAGACAGCTTGAACACAGTCCCACAAAGGCATCAGGATCTGCCCTCAGAGGACTGTCAGCACTCTCAGTGACATTAGCTTTAATTTCAGAAAACAGAAATTGGCACTTAATACTTTCAATTTTCCTTCAATACACTGACATCTTATTAATAGTGCCTGTGATCTTTTTTTGCCTGATCTCTGAATCCCTTAAATGCTTATTACAATAATTAGCCTTCATGATACTGCAATCAAATCAGGCATCTGCTCAGAACTGGCCTTTTCTGTGATCCCAGAGACCCACGAACATGGCATAACCTCCTGTCATTAGCTGTATCCGTGCTGTGCAGATTTGGACATTTGACAAGAGAACTGGGCAATTTTGTGTGTAGTGGCAAGTTAATTCTTTCCTGAAACATATAATAATCAACCAGGATTTTGGCTGTGTGAAACTATTTACAACAAAAGTTCAATTATAATGCAGGAAGAGTGAAAAAACACATGAGAAAGGAATGTGTGTGTAAATGACACAGAGGAGACAAGTAAACACAGAGCAGCAAGTCCTTTGCTGTGCTGGATCATGATAAGACCTGTAATAAAGTCAAGGATCTGCTGCTATTTTTTGAATGTGATCTTAACCTGACTACTTTTGCAATGCAAACTGTGTGAAACTCATTGCTGTTAGAAGAGCCTACCACTTTTTAATATTTATTTCTTAAAGCTTGTTTATAGAGTTGTTGTGACTACTGCATGTTCACTGCTATGTACAGCAAGTTAGCAGGGCAATAATCCATTCATTCTTTGCAAGGGAATGCTAGCAGCTTTGTCTATGGCAACTGGAGATCACACCATTATCCAATCTGATTGGAAAATTCCCATGTTTCTGATGTCACTCCTACAAAAGAAATATTGCTTGATCAGTTTTCATGGCACAGAGGCTGTTAGTCACTCACACTGGCAGAATATGGTAAAAATCATCTTGGCCATGAGGCTGACTTGGCCATGAGTGCTTTGCAGGCAGCCACAGGCAGGATCTGCCTGCCTCTTGTGTAAGGTAGGACCTGCTACTGCAAACACAAATCCTTCTAGCTGGACCTTGGCTTGCCAAACATCAGCTGTGGGATGCCACATGGAACACTGGCACATCGACTGACAAGCAATTGCTTCCCAGAGAGGAGTATTTTGAAACTGAACAAAGGCAAGTGCAGGATCCTGTGGCTGGGGAGGAATAATCCCATGCACCAGCACAGGCTGGGGCTGGCCTGCTGGAAAGCAGCTCTGCAGAGAGGGACATGGGAGTCCTAGTGGACAACAAGTTGTCCATGAGCCAGCAATGTGCCCTTGTGGCCAAGAAGGCCAATGGTGTTCTGGGGTGCATTAGGAACAGCAGGTAGAAGGAGGTGATCTTCCCTCTCTACTCAGCCCTGGTGAGGCTTCACCTGGAGTGCTGTGTCCAGTTCTGAGCTTCTCAGAACAAGAGAGACATGGACCTCCTGGAGCAAGTCCAGCAAAGGGCTACTAGAATGATTAAGGGTCTGGAGTATTTCTCATATGAGGAAAGGCTGGGGGAGCTGAGCCTGTACAGCCAAGAGAAGACTTAGAGCGGGATCTATCAAAGTGTGTAATTGTCTGAAGGGAGGGTGTCAAGAGGATGGGGCCAGATTCTTCTCAGTGATGCCCAGAGGCAGGCTAAGAGGCAATGGACATAAACTAAAACACAGAAAGTTCCACCTGAACATGAGGAAGGACTTCTTTACTGTGAGGGTGACCTACTGGGATAGATTGCCTGGAGACGTTGTGGATTCTCCTTCCCTGGAGATATTCAAGATCTGCCTGGACACAATTCTGAGCAACATGCTCTAGGTGATGCTGCTTGAGCAGGGAGGTTGAATTAGATGAGCCCCAGGTGGTCCCTTCCAACCTCAACCATTCTCTGATTCTATGATTCTGTGATTCTCCTTCAGGGAGCCCTTTGGCAATGTTGGAGTACCACAGCCCTGCTGTCACCTGCCTTAAGTGAAGTTAGAGCATTTCGGTCATTCAGTGTCTAAAAAGCACAAATAAAGTCTGCCACAGGTAGAGAAGAGGAAAGAAAAAGGCATTATCAAATCACTCTTACATGAACTGGCCCAGCAAGATGATCAGATGACTCCAGCAAACAAACAACTGCTGAGGAAAGCCATCCCAATATGACCTGGGCACAAATTCCTGCCAGTGCCAACCTGACAATCAGTACAGTGCTAAGCAAAGCCTTGATGGCAATGCAGAGTTTGGAGGGACACAAGAAAGGTATCTATTCTTCTCTAAGGCAGGAGCAGACACACACTCGTGACAATTCACACAGGCTGCGCTCACAAGCCTCCAACTACAGGCACTCAACAACCTCACAGTATATAAATATGTCGGTGCTTATTTGGCCTTATACAGGAAATTTCCTTTACCACAAGTCAAGCCAACTACTCCTTACCATCTCCCCAGTGGACACAGAGAACAATACTTTATTCCCCTTTTTATAGCAGTCTTTAAATGGACAAGAAAACATTGCTCTCTTCTCTGTTTTCCCAACCCAACAAAACCAGTTGTTTCAACTGTTGTTTACAGGTCCTGCTCTCCAAACCTTCATCATTCTGTCCTTCAACTCTTCTCTGCAGCTGCACACACATGGCATTAGGCCACCCCTAGGCACTAGCAGACCAGAGTTACAACCTCCTCTAACTTACATTCCTG
>NW_009919683.1:63493-64882 GCF_000696875.1 Nestor notabilis
GACACATGTCTTTGTACAACAGTATTGTATTGCTGACCATTGGCAGTGATCTGATATATTCTTCCCCTCTGGCAACCTACCGCCTATGCAATCATCCCATTTTGTATGTGTGCATTTAATTTCCCCTTTTTAAACACAGTATTTGCTCTTGTCTTTATTGAATTTCATCACATTGATTTTGGCCTCTTCTTTCAATTTATCAAGATAATTTTGAACATAATCATGTCCTGCAAAGTGCCTTATCCTCCCAAGGGGGCTTCCCTGTTCTGTAATCAGAGTTGTTAATGAAAGTATTGATCAAAAGAAGACCAGGACTGACAGCTGGGTCTCACTTGAAGCATCTTCAGAGTTTGACAGCAAGCTCTGTATAAGTGCTCTTTAAGCATACCGCCTAAGCCATCTGAGCAGCCTCTTTATGGTATGTCGCCTAATTCATATTTCTCTAATTTGGTTATGAGAATGTCACTGTGTGAGTCTGGATCGAAAGATTTAGTAAAGTCAAGATGGATAGAGATGATAACCTTAACTGCCGCCTCTTTCTTCATGAGGCCCATTTCTCTGAAACAAAAGAAATGATACTGGCTTGACAATTTATTCTGGACAAATCCATGTCGACTTCTCTGAATCACTTTATTATCTGGACACTTACAAATGGTTTTGCCATTTGTTTCACTGTTTTACCAGTCATCAAAATTGCTCTGGCTAGCCAGTAATTCCCTGGGACCAATCCTACCATTTTCCTGCAGTTATTTTTTCACTTCTTCTGGCCCTTTGAGACCTTTCCTCCTTTTCATGGCCATGCTTCTCGTACAGCCCAGAGTGCAGCCTGATGCACTCCTGTGCTATCACCCACACTTTGTGTGTCCCTGTGGCTGGCTTCGGCTGCCTCTAGCCTGGATGAGTCATCCAGACACTGGTACTTTGCCCGTGCCACTGTTCTTCTTGCATGCGAGGACAGTCCCTCTGAGGAAAGCACCTGCAGAAACCTCTTTTGCCAGACATTTGCTCTTCAGCATCACTGAAAAATGTTTTAGGATTGATGACAGCAAACTTTATGTGTATCATATTCCAGTCTGCCCACATCACACATGAATGTGTGTGAGTTCATAGGCAACAGCAGAATGATGTTTCCCTTCATGGGTGCCCCAGAGCATACCTCATCCCTGAGTCTGAGTCAAGGTACTTAATCAGCTCAGATGCTGTAAATGGACTTGCACATACACATCTGCCTCTGCTTAAAATGCAGGATAGGTGTAGTCCAAAATCTCTCTAAAATGCTTGTTAGTGGTCTGAAATCACTTTGGCTTGATCTTTAAGTACTCCAGGGTACATTTAAACTGATCTTGCTGATGAGCAAGGACTTGTCTTATCTAAATATTCTTTAATACT
>NW_009919683.1:64914-97589 GCF_000696875.1 Nestor notabilis
ACATTAATCATACTAAGCAGCCAGTCTCAGACACTTATTGTAAGATTAAACAATACAGCATCAAATATTTCATGCTTCTTTATCACTTACTATTAGCTGAAAGCTTTTTTAGTAATGAGTCTTCATTCTTCATTCTTTTAACTTCTAATACACTTCCCAAATATTTTCCCTTCTGTTTTATGACCCAGAATAATCACAGCTCAGTTTGCACTTCCATTTTCTCTTTATTAGTTCATCTTTGTGCTTTTCTCTAATACTCAGCTTTAGACACATGTCTGTACTTCAGGAGTTTCCTCGTAATTCACTGACGAGCTCTAGATGCAGCTGTATGAGCCCCTCTTGGAGAGCTTGCCATTCTGCCCAGCCCTGTCACTCAGGGAGCTCACCCATCTGGCTCCACAGCTGAACTAAGCCACAGTACCTCAGAGGAGCACAAGTGCTTCCTCTGGGCTTTCCCAGCCGCCCTGTTCTCCCCATACCTGGGGCACAAAGGGCTAAGAAGGGAGATTTGGACACTTGTTACACTCACACTGGCTGAAGACTCTTACTCAAGGCTTCCCACTGGCAAGCACCTGCTCCTTAAGCGAGCATGCAGACACAGTGAGGGAATCAGCGCCCAGCTTGCTCTAGCTGTGCCTGTCCTGTGACCCACCATCAAAGCCACATTTCCCCAATGTCTATGCACAAGCCTGGATCAAAGCAAAGCACCAGCACAGTCTGGGGTTTTATCAAGGTAGAAGAAGAGCTGAACCTGTGCTGTGATTTAGCAAGCTCTCATGGTTGCAGTTTGGCTCGCATCCATCACACGATCTGCAGGTCACCAGCTGACAGATGAACACAGTGAGATGTTTGCAGAGGCAGACAGACCAGACTCCAAACAAGAGTACCCTTCCAGTCTTGGATGTGTTAGCCCACTGGTGAGCACCTTTGGTCTGTGTAAAAGATATTTTCTCCATTTTGCTGCTATTCTGTTTTTCAGTCTGTCTCAGCATCATGCTGAGGGCTCATGCTGAAGTGCTGATCTACAATAAACTGCTCCATAGGTCACATCTTCCAGAGCCAGGCTGATCTCCCCCTGTGCTTGGTGTGAATATTCTCCTGGACTCCCCTACAGCAGTCTGATTTGAGCTAAGAAACAGTTCTCATTTCTTCCCTCTGTCACCTTCAAATGTGTTTCTTGTTGGTTCCTGCCAGCAACTTTCAGCAGACTGGCATCCGGAAACATCAAGTCATTATCAGCAGAGAAGAAATCTTTCACATTCTCCTCCTGTCAAAGACAAATTGCTGGGGTTTTTTGTTGTTTATTCTCTTCCCTCTGTCCCTTGCCTCTGCTGTTTGCCTAAGGGATCTGCTGCACTATTCCCCTAAGACAGTTAACTTATCCCGAGTCTGACGACTTCCTGTTTTGCTGGAGCAAAGTAGTGCTGAGGCGGAGTAGTGCTTCTACAACAAAGTCCTCAAATGCCATCCATCAAGAACTCTGCCAGCTATTTTTCGTTTGATGCTTGCCAGGCACCCCAGCCTGGCACCATAACTGGACCTTGCCACGCTGCTGAGGATTCTCAGCATGGTATCAGAAGTGAAGCCAAGGCCAGGCACCTGGAGGAATACATGCAAGAAGGAAGCTCTCCTGCAATCAGTCACAGGAATCCCCTCAGCATTATTCAGCTTATGACCCAGAAGGCACAGGCCACTTCACACACACGCAAAGTAGCTCCAGCATCAGTCTTTGTGTAGCAAGAGATAGAGAAAGCAAATTTTAGAAGTGAGGAGAAAGGCAGTGTCTGGAGTCCCCAGTGGTATCTTGGACAGCAGTACAAGTTATCCTGTGTGGAGGTGGGGAGAAGAAAGACAGAAAGCTTCAATCTTTACCAAAAAAATGAGCTAAATCCAGATGACTCAGTTTGACTGGAGGCTATAATGTATTTTTTAAAGAGCTATGATAAGTGAGTGCAGACTGCTTACTCTAAGATTTAGGTCAGAGTCAGCTTCTTTGGCTAAATCTATACTCAGGGCAAAAGGAGCTCTTGGGTCCTGGTTGGACTTTGGTCATATGATACCACTGTGGCAGGAGAAGATTTGGCTGTGCCTTGGCTGCATGTGGGTCTGGTCTTCCTCCCAAAGGCATACCCGGGCAGGCAGGCAAGGAGAAGCCATGGTAACCCCCACATGATTCCTCAATGAGGGAAACCAGAGCCAGGGGGTGACCACCATGCCTGTCTTGGAGCCAGGATGGCAAGGTACAGCATATAGGGGTCCTGTCTGTGGTGCATGCTCAGAAAAAGAGATTGCTGGTTTGTAGCAGGGCTTTTTACCATTTCTGTCTATTACACTGGGAAGCAGACAGCATTTCTGGTCTGGAACATCTAGCAAGAATGAAAGATCTCCAAAAAAAAAAAACCAACCAAAACCAGAAAGAGTTTTGGACACACTGTCATAGATGTTAGTTTTTGATTTTGTTCTCAGAAAGCCTTATCTGAAAGCCTAGTCCCTGTCCCCATCTACATTCCTGAGCTCTAGACATAGTGCTGGTAAAAGCACAGCAAATGAATTAATCCAGACACAGCTAAAGAATAGCACCCACCCCAGAGAGGAATAACCAGCCTGCCATAAAGGGGATGCTGGACTGCACTGTCTGACTCGAGCCTTTGTGCATCCAGAAACTTCATGGAGAAAAACAGCCCTCATGAGTTGGAGGACACTGCCTGAGACACCCGCATGAGGAAAAAGTTGGACGCTGTCTTCTGAAAGGCAAGTCACTTTTCAGGCCAGGATGACAATGCCTGTATGGAGCCAAAGTCATACAGCCCAGAAAGATTCATCTGAGCCTCTGCCTCTTAGACCTCATTTATTGCTTACTAAGAGGAAGGCAGATCCCATAACAAACCACAGGTAAAGCAGAAGTATTAAGGCTTCTTTCAGTGCCATATAAAAAGACAAATTGTAACTAGACACTTAACAAAATGTACTTGAAAGAATACAGGCCAGAACTGGTGATATATCCAGGTCTGCAAGGCCTCCTGAAATTCAACCTAGGGTACTTAGAGGGAGCAGCTGAAGTAACCTCTGTATCATTAGGAATTGTCTATGAAAACTAGAGGTCAGGAGAGATCCTGGAAGATAGGAACAGGATAAAAATGCCTGCAGGAAACCCAAAACAAAACCTGTCTGGAAGGACAGGTTAAAGGTCTGTGGACCAGTCATCCTAATGCTGAACTTTGAGAGCTGGAACAAAGCATTAAGTCATCCATATGTATGTGCTGGATAAGAAGAACAGTGAATAAGGGCTTGTCAAGGAAAGATCTTGTCAAACAGAATTTATTTCCTTTCTTGGCAGATTAATGGATCTAAGGATTAGAGGGAAGGAGTAGATGTTATTTACCTTTAATTTTGCAAGGCTTTTTCCATACTCCCTGTGATGTTTTCAGAAGCAAGCTAAGAAAAGAAGGTCTATATGGAATTATTGTGAAATGGATGAGTGACTGAAAATGAATTTTCAAGAGAAATCAGCAATTTCCTGACCACTTGAGAGAATATCTCTAGATGGTTCCCACAAGGGACTGTCCTGGATCCAGTTCTATTCAATATTTTCATTAGTAGCTTGCACAGTGGATTGCAAAATTTGCAATTTGACACAGACAATTCTGTTAGCATCAGGACACAAAGTTATCTTGACAAACTGCAGGCACAGTCTGAAAACAGTAAGGTGAAACGTGGTAAAGACAAGTGTGGAGGGACACAGACAGGAAGAAGAAACCATATAAACATGGAGAAATTTGTGAATTTCTGGCTGACAGTAGTGCAGAAAAGGATTAGAGTCTGGTGCTGGAATCAGCAACGTGATACTGATGGAGGGGTGGAGGAATTACAGAAACCCTCTTTACACGCACTAAGGGGTGTGTACTAAGACATAGTAGGTAATCACTTACCTAGTCACTAGTCAATAGTAGTCATTACCTACTATGTCAGTACCTACTTCATGTCCGTACTGGCGAAGACATCTAGGCTGCTCCATCTCATCTTGAAGAAAGTACTTCAGGAATAATAACACAACTTCTGTGATGGCATGGTGGGAAGAAAAGGACATTCTCAAGGCTTCTGCCAGTTCTCATTTCTGTGATTCACGAGCAGAATCACAGAAATTCCTCAGTTTCAGAAAGAAAGGTTCAGTCTGATTTTAAGTTCAGTTTCACCCCTCATGAGTTTACTGTATATCATGTTCAACCACACTCTTACTGCTTCATTCACTTCAATAGATTCAATAGATGAGACGGCTTTGCATAGCAGACAAGTCTTCTGAGTGTGAGTAAAAGCTGATGGAGAGATAAAAGCAAATACTACTTTGATTTACATATATGTATATATAAACTTAAATTCATTGAAAAATGCTCCTATCTTAAAATCTGCATTTTCTTTTAAATGCAAATATTTCAGCTATGACAGTAATCTGCAGATAAGGGAGCTGCTAAGCAAAGGAGTGTTCTCAGTGCTATTCTGTCCTTTTCAGAAAAATTGTTGATGTTTTACTGTGAAATCATGCAACAAGACAGAATGATCAGCTTAGGAAGTAAACTTGCCACCATGACAGAAGCCATTAAAGAGATAAGGTCTGCAAGGACTAACTACTCCTGAATGGGAGCCAGTAATATTTAAATACTTGGCTGTACTGTTGCATTTGAGATGAAATGGTTTAAAGAGCTGATGTATGTCAAAATGTTCAAAGATCCCAATGCCTTCCAGTCAGCTTGGGCTTCCTTCATCTCTCTTACACCATTAATGAGCAACTTTGACCTAAGCTACTTCCTGCGATCTTATCTGTAGCAGAAGTAGGGATTTAGTCAGATGTCTCCTGACGTTACCCACTGTCTTTTTATGTAATACAGCTTTCCTAATAAACATGCTGGTTAGGAGCTGGTTGGAGTGGCTGACAGGCTTGGTAACAGCAGATAGGTACTGCAAAGATGGCAGCTGCTTCATCTATATAGAATTTAGGCAGCATCCAAGGCAGCCAGCTTGGCAGGACTGTATCTCAGCATGCACGGATACAAGAGGAAGAACTCTTCAGCCTACTACTACAATAACCAAAAGCATCTCGAAACACCCTGGAACAGAACACACAGTGCCTGGATGCTTCTGGAGCAGCCTTTGACCACAGGCCATCAGTCACCTGTGTCATGGGCATAAGGCTGGTTGATGGATTTATTCATAGATGCCAGCCAAAACCAGGCTTATCCAGTCAAAGATGGTTGCTTTTGCTACAGGCAATAGCAGGAACTTCCCATCTGAAAAATTTACAAATGCTTTCTCTCATTCTAGCAGCATATGGCTACTTGCAAGCTTTACTACAAGCATTCTGGAAGTTTTCTCCTCTAAGGTCCTTGAAAACTTCCTGATAGCTGGGGAGAAACAGTTAGATGTGTTCACCAGCAATGAGGACAGACTGTAAAATAAAATTCCTCTTCACATTTAGCCCCATAAACACTCCTTTTCTGGAAATCACTTCTTCTCACACAACTAGATCAAGTGCCCTCCACTTTTCATGGCATCTTCCTGGGTGCAGTGATTTTGTGGAGTTAATTTTCTTCATATTAGCTTGTACGGGGCTATGTTTTGGATTTGCAGCCAAAACTGTTATTAACACAGGGATGTTCTCTTTATTGCTGAGCAGTGCTTACAGAGCCAAGGCTTTTTCTGCTTCTCACACCACCCCACTAGTGAGTAGGCTGGGAGTGCACAAGAAGCTGGGAGGAGACACAGCCAGGGCAGCTGATCCCAACTGACCCAAAGGATATCCCATACCGTATGGAGTCAGGCTAAGTATATAAAGATGGGGGAAGAAGAAGGGAAGAGGTGTGGAGTGATGGCATTTGTCTTCCTGGGTAACCATTACCCATGATGGAGCCCTGTTCTCCTGGAGACGGCTGAACATCTGCCTGACCATGGGAAGTGGTTTGATTTGCTTATTTGAACAGCTTTCGCTTTATCCATTAAACTGTCTTCACCTCAACCCATGCAAACCCAAAGGCAAGTTTACTTCTCTTTGCTCTTCAGATTCTCTCCCCATCCAACCAGGCTGAGAGTGAGTGAGTGGCTGTGCGGTGCTTAGTTGCCACATGGGGTTAAACAGGACACTGGGAATCATAGCCCCAGGCACCACCTCTTGAGTATCAGTGAACTCAACAGTGCAAGATCAGCAGAGAGAGGTAAAGAATCAGCCACCTGATCGCTGTGTTCACACGTCACCCACAAATTTGGGGTACAGGAAAAGGGTAGCAAAATCTCTTCTGCCAGAGAGCACATTTGGTGATACTGAGAGGGACTCAGCACTGACCTGAGCAGAGAGCACAGCCATGGGAGCGCAACTGATGCAGGGCAAAGGCCCAGCCTGGGGCTTGTGCATCACTCATGCTTCAGAGACTCAGATTTATCTGGAGGAAGCAGAGCTCAGCTATAAATAGCACAGGATAAGGCTGGCCCTACTTTTGGTTTGTTTTTTCCTGCTGGGATTCTGATGTTCTGCTTCATACAGCATTTCACCAGCAACCTGCTTGCTTGTTTCCCTCACGCCTCATCCGACTGTATTTATTAGGCTGGTGTGTTATCAGCTGAGGAGTGAGGAACCAGACATTAGACTCTCACATTTTTGTCCAATCAGTGGCCATGTTCCCAAGTCAGATACAACGTGCAGGCAAGCAATGAACACCAGCGGCCAGCAAAGCTCGTGGGTACTTAACCAATTGCAATTCACAGCTCTTGGTTTCAATTCTGACTGTGCTCATCAAGCAAAATTTCCAATTTACAGGCAAAATATGAAGTTTGCTATGTTCCATGTGCAGGGAAAGCAGATACACATGGCATGCAGACTTGCATCCAAATCTCCAAGCTGTCTGATGCTGCTAAATCAGAGACAGCATCTGTAATGTGACTGACAGAAGGTTCCCATCATCACAGGATCGAGTGGGCTTGCAGCAGGGATGGGGAGAGAAGGCCCCAGGGCCTGCCAGGTACTGAGGGTCCTGGATACCACACTAAGATGTGACAGCTCGCCATGGCACCAGAGGTGGGAGAAGGGTGGGAGCAATGGCCAGCCCCAGGTCCCCATATATCTGTGTAACCTTGCTTGCACCATCCCTGCCCAACTTGCATCTAGCTCTGCTCTTATTGATCTCATCTCTAGTTCATCCTCTTCAGAGAAGCATTCTGTTGTTTCACAGGCTGCATTAGTGCCATTAGGACCCATCTGGTCCATATGCTTTCTACACCTATTCTGAAGATCCAGCAACCAGCAGTCACATTCCATAGGCCAGAAAAGAAATACATTTTTTCCACTAAGATCCAACATAATTTCCTGATTCCTATTAAATACTTAGTTAACTTTTGAGACTGCTATAAAGCAGTAAAAAAGGATTCAAAGATCCAAGCAACCAAACTTCTCTGTCCTTTTAAACCTCAGGCTAAGATTTTCCAACATCCCAAGGCCTTCAGAGACTCTTAAATTTTATAAGTGAAGTTTCCTCTGCAAACTAGGACCAGTAAGACTAAGAGGCAAAGAAAATTACTTATACGTTGCTTGCAGACACTAGAAAAGAGACAGGCTGACAACCCACAATAATACGGTTTGGATCTTAAGTAAAAGGAAGGAGAGGGAAAATAACAATACAGCACTCAAGAAGAACGTATTTAGCAAGCAGCAGTGAGAGCAGACTGCAGAAAGGAAGTTCAGCTTCTCAACAAAGTACAGAGGGAAGTGCAGCATCAAAGCAGAAAAATCTCATTTTCAGACAAACGTTACATGATGTGCAAGGGATGTTTTCCTGGAGAAATTCTAACCCCCAAGAATCCATACCCAAGGCACACTATAAAATAAACAGCTATAGAAACTGAGTCCCCAGAAGGTTCAGTCTGATGTCATCTCAAAAAATACAACATTGAAGTTAAAAAATCAGGGATTTTGGTCATTATTGACAAAGACACTTAGGAATAAGCATTTGGACACTTACTGTGCCTAATGTTAAAGTGGCTCAGAAGTGTCAAAAAGGTTTTGAACAAGGTACAAAGATGCTGCAAAAGATTTTATCCATCATTTCTGCCACAGCCATGTCTTGCACTTTCAGTTACCTCCACCATGCCTAAATGACCCCAAAGCTTCCGGATGAATTTCTGTGGCTCTGCAGAGCCTTTCCTAAAAATAGTTAAACACAGCTCTGGAGTGTTTAACTGGAGACAGGATTTCCTCCAGCAGATAAAATTGCAATGAGCTCTCCCAGAGCATAAGGACAACCAGAAAGCGGCTGATTTTGACCCTGTTTCCTACAGCAAGCATGTGGCAATCCTTCCCAAGCACAGCCCTTCCTGCCTCCATATTCCTCCAGGAGAAGACAAGGGATTAAATGTGTCAGATGTTTGTGGGCCACTGAATGCCTCACAGTGCTGCAGTGAGGAATGCAGTGTCAGATCCTCAACAGACCAGCGCAACTGCTGCTGCAACAGCCTGTTGCTGTTGCAGAGTTCAGTGTAGGGAGGTGGACTGCAGCTAAGGACGGCTCCAACAAGGAAGCCTCTGATGTGGTCTCTGGACCCCTAGTGCACCCTTCCAGGCCGATGGATGCTCTTCCCACTCCTCTGTACCTCTGTGCATGTGCTGAATGACTGAAGTGACCTCTCTGGTGAGGATACAGTGGCATCCTTTACTCCTGAGACATCAGAGGTTAAACTGCTCCAGGTACGCAAGGCAGGCCTGGTAGCAAGCAAAAAGCAGTAGAAAGCTGGGGCTGGGAAGTCTTCTATGCGGACATTGCACTGTGCTAGTATGAGAGATGTGGTTTTCTTACATTACTCTAGAGGTTTTGTGCTAAATGATTATCACTGTCAGGTTTCTGCCCTATTATCCCTTCAGGCTACATTCTCCCACTTGCCAGCTCACATCCTGATGCTCCTCATCCTTACCTCAGGTCCAGCCTCCTTGGCTTCAGGTCTCTGTTACTCTTCTTCCTTCTAAAGATTTCTGTTTCTCCTCTAAAGTTATCCCCTAACAGTATCGTTTTGGAATTGAATAAGGTTTTTCCACTGAACTATCCCCAACAAATACCTATTTTTTGCTCCTTAGCAGTGAAGGTAACAGGAAGGGCATTGAGCCTGTTCTGAGAAAGCCGATCTTTATTCTGACCTTGATAGCAACATTCTGTCTTTTTCTTGTATTTCCCTTGCATCAAACTCTTTGTTTGCCTGAAGCCAAAGGAACAAAGTATTAGATGAAGCTGTAACATCTCAGAAGCAATGCAAGCTGCAAAATCTGTTTGTCTGACTGCAGATGACAGATTTAGGCGACTGCCCATCATAAGAAATGAAATAAAGTGCTGGTGTGACAGTGGATTATGAACAAAATGCTTTTTCTTCTCACTGATTGTATTCACTACACCCTCAAGTGCAGTGAATACAATCAGCTTCCTGGAGAGGCCTTTTATTTTGTGGAGCTGTGCCCATCAGCACAGAGTGGGGTGGAGAAGAGCAGGTCATGATGACTTTAAAGGGATTCTGTAACTGAACTTTCATCAGCAAAACAAGACTTCAGTGAGACCGGGATGGCTTCATGAACTGCTAAGATTCAGTGTAGGATTATTTAAGGATCTTAGATTAAGTGCACAGAAAGTAAAGGTGAAGAAGGGATCACACAATTAAAGGACAAATTCCAGTGAGCAAGTCTCAGGTGTGTTTTCATAGAATCATAGAATGGTTTGGGTTGAAAAAACCTCAAGATCATACAGTTCCACCCCCCTGCCACGGGCACGGATGCATCACACTAGAGCAGGTTGCTCCAAGCCTGTGTGTCCAACCTAACCTTGAACACTGCCAGGGATGGAGCAGCCACATCTTCGCTGAGCACCCTGTGCCAGCGCCTCACCATCCTTGTATAGTGAACAATTTCTTCCTTATATCCAACCTAAATTTCCCCTGTTTAAGTTTGAACCCATCACTCCTTGTCCTATCACTACAGTCCCTGATGAAGAGTCCCTCCCCAGCATTGTTATAGGCCCCCTTCAGACACTGAAGCTGCTCTGAGGTCTCCACGCAGCTTCTCTTCTCCAGGCTGAACAGCCCCAACTTTCTCAGCCTGTCTTCATACAGGAGGTGCTCCAGCCCCTGATCATCCTTGTGGCCTCCTCTGGACTTGCTCCAACAGCTCCACGTCCTTCTTGTGTTGAGAACACCAGAATTCAGCCTTCTCCGAATCCAGGGTAGATTACTTTTTCTTTTATCTGGTTTACATTTGTAATGGAACTTCCACAAGTCTTACTGGGAAGCTATTCTGCAAGCAGACACTCCCTCTAGTTTCCTTTGGCCGTTTGCAGGCTATTACTGCCTGCCTTGTCCTTTCTGTCCTAACCATGAGCATGTCCTAACCCTGTCCTAAACCTGAATAGCATTTGGTGAAGAATTATCAAATGGTGGCCACCCCTTTCTCCCCCCATGCATGAATGTAAGGCAGAAAATTATTCTTTCAGGATGCCATCTGAAGCTCCATGGAACCAGCTCCTCAGGGAGGCCAGATCATCTCCAGTAAATTAACAATGAACCAAGATGCTTTTCTAACCACTGATCTCTCCATAGCAATTCCAGACCACGCTGTGCACATGGACAAGCCTGCCCCAGCTGAAATTTGCTGTATGCACAGCCAAAGGAAATGTTCTGTTTGCAGATCTTAGTGTCAACACTGCAGTGGGAATTTAACCAGTAATTGTGATGGTGAGCAAGTAAAAAAACCCCCATATTTCCACCCCTCTGCAGCAGTCATGGCTCTGCACTAGTGCCAGCAGCAAGCAGAAATAACATCCTTTTGGTTTGATGTGAAAGTAAACTGGAAGCACCAGTGGAAACAAATGTGTTGAAGATGTGTTTTAGGAGGGAGATTGAACAGCATAAACAAACTGTGATGCAGCAGATAGTTTCAGTTATCAGTCCTTGTTTCTGAACTGTTCCAGCTCCAAAATGCTTCAAACCTAAAATATTTAGTATATCCCAGTGATGAAAGGTAAAAAAACCCACCATTCTTCTCAGCTGTAAATAAACTCTAGTCATCATATTTTTTTAAAGGAAAGGAGGCATGAAAAACAAAGCACAAAGGTTGGAAAAGGGAGAGGGTCTATGCTGAGAGAACCTTCCCAGCAGAGCATCACTTCTCCCCACAGGAGACTGTGGGCTCTGGGTGCCAAAGCTTAGCCGTGTTGTCCCACTTTGGCCATGTTCATTGACATCCAGAGTAAAGCCCTGGGACTGAGCCATTGGTTCAAACAGACACCCTGTCCAGGGACTTGTTTTCTAGGAGTACTCATTGCTGAAGATGACGGGAGTGTGAAGATTTTGCTGATTATTTGAATTGTTTCGATTAATGTGAGGTTTAGCTTAACCTCACATAGACTTTCAACCAGCAGAACATAACAGGTTTGACACCGTTTCCCAGGAGCTCACTCCTTTTAGGCTGGTGTTCACAGCCAAAGACAGAGGCCTGAACTTTCTGACCTGGGAGACCATCTCTAGTTCTATCTTCCTCTAAGACTAAAGGTTCAGTGATGGATTAGTCACACTGCACTACATGCATATACATTCATCTGTGTATGTGTTTATTCCTTTCTGGCTTTGGACCTTAATCATTGGACAGTAAGGAGTTAGAAATCCAAAATCTAAAGCAAGCAGAATTTTCCATTATTTACAATGCAGTAGCACTTAATACATGGAAGACAATTGCCAAATCTATAAGTAGCCATTGCTATGCTCTTTAAAAATATGGGGAGCAGTATCAGGCAGACAAACTCATTCTTAGGTAACAGAATTAGAAAATTTATATTATTCTATTTTGCTTTTAATAATGGGCTATGTTACATCAGCTTTCTTTTATGCAAACTTACTGAGATAATACTAAGTCACTGAAAATGAAATAGCACCAGAAAAGAACTGTCAGTCTGCTTTACTCATTTCCCATTTTGCTTCCCTTGTGAAAGAGCTGTATTGTTTCAAAAGGAAGGAGCCAGGCAGTCCAGAGAACAAAGGCTCCTAATTGTTCAGGAGAACGTTGTTACATTCCTAATTGATCTTCAAAGTTGTAGACTTGCAGTCTCTACAAAAGTGAGGACTGCACAGGGTGGTCTACACAAAGATCAGGCTTCAGACTAGCTGGGGTCTTGGTGAGGGAAAACAGAGCATCTTTGAACTTCACATAAAAAATGAGGCATCACTTTCTAGAATCATTTAATGTTGAATGAGGAATAACAACCTGATGTCTCAAACTAACAGAGAGCCCATGCCACTTTTCCTCCCATCAAATGAACTGAAAATCTTTACTAAACCTTTCGGCTGATATTGACAAATACCTACGGTTCTGATTTTTCCCAACGGAAGTACAAGCTTTTCTCCTGATTGCTGTGCAATCTTACTAACCTTAATCACTAGTTTTGCAGCAAGTAAAAAACTGTAATGTTTACTAAAAATATCAGTACCTTATTGCAGAAGAAAACCAAGAATAATGATTCTTAGCACTCAGCCTTTGGAAATAAAACAAACAAGCAGGAACTGAAGTCTGCTCATACCTACATCTATCCACATGCATGAGGTAGTTTGTCTCCTTTCCAGAGCTATCTCCCTAGAGCACCTAATGATTTTTTTCATCTCCTAGCCACTTTGCTGCCAAGTGGTGCACATAAACCTATCTCTAAAAACACTGTACAGATTGCTTCTAGTGCTGAATATACCTGCTTCTGGTCTGTAAGGATGAGTCCACTAACACCCCTTAAGCATACTCTGTTCTTCCCACTATCATCTGGGGCACAAATGATCTGGGATTCTGGCATCTGTAGTGTGCAGTAACAATTGTTGAACTCCCAGTAGCATGCTGAAGCAAGACCATGAAAAGCTACACATAGGACTTAGTGTTTTGTCAGGCTTTTATACTGGAAGCCTAAGCGGCAATGGGAGAAGTTTGTAATTCTTTGTGTGCCTGACACACTGTATTATGATAACAACCCATGGCTGGGGTACCATATTAACCTGTAAGAGCTGAAAATGTTTGCTAGAGGAAAAGCTTCAGACAGACAAGCAGTAAATAGAAAATTCAGATCTTTTCTGAAATGTTACATTTGCATAACATCTTTGTTTATAGCAAGCACCCATCTTGCTCTTGGCATATTTCACATTCATCTGCAGTCCCATCAGGATCCCTTGATTTCTTGGACTTCTATTGGAAGATGCAATAACAAGGAGCCATGGCTGGGGGACAATCCATGCATGGCATGTGCCAAAGTACAAGGAACATTGTCAGAGTGCCTAGATGCATAAATGTTTGACAGCCTAAATCAGGTGACAGCAACATAGGACTTACTGTCTTGTCAGGCTTTTATACTGGAAGCCTAAGCGGCAGTGGGAGAAGCTTGCAGTAACACCTGTAAACACGCCTGCACCTCAGCAGGCGCACAGACCATTGTTGAAATACGTGCTGCCACACTTTTACTCCTATAAATGAGTTCAGAAGCACAAATGCCTTCCAGTGCTTCAGTCTTAACTCGGATTATATTGTAGACATAACTATAAAGTTAGCTGGGTGTAACAGAACATTCATCCCAGTCCTTCACAATATCATCCATCTGGTGACTCTCTATGACATATGTCAGAGTGGCATTACTTTAAAAGCATTACCTGCACATCGCCATTCTTAATTCACTAGACTATTTCAGGGTCAGCTACGAAGTAGTATGTCTTGAATCCCAGTGGCAGCCAATTCCATAGGTGGCTATTCTTAATTCACTAGACTATTTCAGGGTCAGCTACGAAGTAGTATGTCTTGAATCCCAGTCAGCCAATTCCATAGGTGGCTGCCCCTGAGTTTATTGTGCCTGACAGAGCTCTCTTTTAGGGCTGACACACGTTTTAAGCAGTGCTCATCACTTGTTGCTCTGTGATTTTGTATTTGGAGCACATACAGCATTGCATGTCTGCTGAGACAAAATCAGTTCCTCCCCAAACAGAAGTCATTTATAATGATGAAAACTAAAGGGAAATAGCAAACTGTTGCTCACATACTTAATTTCTGTTGAGGACCAAAGATTGATGTGGTTGTTTTGCCTTTCTGTATATTTAAAAATTAGCTTAATAATCAATCAATAATGCATGTATTAAACCAACACTTTTCCCTGTTCAGCACTTTTCCTACTGTGCCCAAACTCAGCCCAATTAAAAGCCCACTTAAAGGAGAGGAAAAGTAGCCTTACCTGCCACACTGGCTCTGTGTGCTTTCCTGACTTCGCACAACTCTTGTAGCTGGGATGGGAGGTTGTCTTCAGGTTGTAGATGGCCACATTGCCATCATAGAAGCCCACTGCCATGAGGTAGGGGTAGTCATCGTGGAAGTCCAGGCACATGATGCCACTCTCACTGCTGAAGATATACTCTGGGAAGGAGGGGTTCTTCATGGTGTAGAGCAGAAGCATCCCCTGGCGCTGTTTCATTAAGTCATCTAAACAAGGAGGAGCTTTGCTTTTAAATCAGTTTCCAAGATTCTCTACAGTTTGACAGCACTCACCTAAGTCTAACACTCACCTGAACACAAAGATATGTGGGAAGGACATCTATCACAGGACCAAACAGTCATGTTAGTGTGCCTACACCTGAACATCCTTTCCTCTATTGATATGTCATCCTCAGGACAAAAGGACAATGTGCTTATACAGAAAAACTACTGGTCTGGCAGGTTTTTTCTAGAAGAGAGACTTGAGAAGTCTTCGAGAAAATGTGCTGAGTTAAAAAGAATCTTGTGGGCACTTCTTTCTTTGGGCTAGGATTTCACTAGCATTGCAGACATGTAGGCTGAACCAAGGATAGTGGCATGTCAATTTCTATATCGGCAATATTTGATTTTATACTGCTTCTTCAAAGAAAATCATTTCATTGAAGTATCTGTAAAACATTACACATAACTGTAAAATGCACAAGTCACTACAGCTTTATTTTCTGCTTATGTCCAACATCTCCGCCTTGCTTGGCACAGAAGCTCTCTTTTTTTGCCAAGACTTTCAATTTTCTTTTCTATTTACTTTAATCTTCCCTTTGCACTGCCTGAAATTAGCTCTCCCTATTCTGAACAGGGACATCTTTCTTTTGTGCTTTTTTATTTTTATCATGATGTGTAATTGTCAGGAGGGGTTTGGTTTTTTGGTTTTGTATTGGTTGGTTTGGTTTTTTTTTCTTATCTCAAAAACAATTTCTCATTTCTTTTAAAAGGGAAAAAAAGCTGTTGATGTTGGTTTTTTTTACATTGTTGATGTACATAAGCTCTCCAGATGCAAAGAAGGAGCTTTCCTAATCTACAAAAACAGTGCTTTCTGACAGCATCCTAGCTATCCCTCCACGTGCTTTTTCTTATTGCCAAATGCCCTTGGGCACACAGTATATGGGAAGCAAACCTACTGCTGCCTGTGCACCAAGTATCCACTATACATCCTATTTCCAGAACAGTCATTTTCTTTTAAAAGTGCTTCCTACTTTTCTTACTATTTTGACCAGCCTGCAGGATAAGGACTTGGTAAATGTGTACTCCAGTGATAACACCAACTTCAGACACCTCTCCTTGGCAGCAAGCTGATCCCAAATCAGCATTCAGGTTCAGATGTTGCTTACCTCAAATTCATCAGGGCCACACAGAGGACATTCAAAGAACCAGTAAATAAACACACATCAACAAAACTATTAACTATTACTGCTGGTTTGCATTTGGATTGTGGGAATACTCTATTTTCACAGATATCTCTGTACATTTGAGCTAGGCAGTGGGAATGGCTTCCTTTTTCTGCAGAAAGGTATGATTGCAGTGCTGGCGTTACTTTAAACATATTAGAATCCAAATAACATTTTTAACTTGTGGAAAGCTTATTCCTAGAATTCTACCTGAAAAGGAAGTGATTATACTTTCTCCAGCAGAAAGTATAATAAATTGTCCTTTCAATTCACAGAATTATTTTTGTTCCTAGCCAAGTAATGTCATTGAACTTGTATGAAGTTGAGCTTCAGCCGTGATAAGGATGAATCCCACTTCTCCTTAGGAGCAAAAACACTTGGGAGGGCTGTGAAAATGACCTACCAGGCATGACTCACAGCAGAATGAAGTCAAATTAGTAAGACAGCCTTTGAATTCAGCCTATTTCAGGCTCTTATTTCTCCTGGAGTGTGCTGACCAGCCAGGCATATTTCCAGAAGGTCTCTGGTGCATATTCATTTTTGTACCTGTTGACACTGTACTGAGGAGCCTCAGACAGCTGTTCCCCATGCTCCCTAGACAGACAGCAGAGGAGACACCCCTTCAGAGGTTGATTCAGCCAGCAAAGATCTGAACTGGGCTTTGGAGGTGCTTCTCTGTCCACTTATCTGGCAGTATCATAGGCCAGCCATGTCCCTTAATTAGAGACGACGGAGCAGGCCTTTCGTGGGTAAAATAATTCAGCAGCTTTAGCAAGTCCACCTGCATGTTAACCAGGCAGGAGAAAAGCAAGATCTTGGGAAGAAGCTCTAGCAGAGTGAAACATGGGATTCAGTTTGTGGAGTAAGACACCCATATGCAGGTCTGTGTGTGGCTGGCTGTCTGAGTGCTCAGTCTATGATCCTGCTACTATTAGTAAAGATCCATCTATTTAGTTCACTGATTGTAGAAAACCCACCTTAAAGAAAATCCATGTATTGGGTCCGCTGATTTATTCTCTGGCCTTCACTGACTTTAATGGCCAGCCCTCTAATGACTGTTATACCAATGTTAATCCAGGATCTGAATCCTACTAGTTTTCTCCTTTATGTTATGGAATATTGTGGATGTGGGTTAAATCATAGATGTGCAAATACTACACGTAAGTCTGAATAATATGATTGCTGAAGTACAGCCTATTTCTGTTGAAAGGCAAAGTGGTGGGAATAATTCACAATTAACACTGAAGCATGGCACATAAATACCAGTAAAACAATAACCTTCTAAGAGCAGGCATATAAATCCATTTCAGTAAAGGGTGAATTCTCATACAAAGTACTAAACTGAGACATACCAACATGTTCTTTAATAAATGAAAAAAAAAAATAGTTATTTCATTAGTGATATTCAATGTTCCAGTAATGGTAGGGACAGCACATACCCAGAACAGCATATTGTGGTATATCTTTGAAGCATGGACTTTTCAAGAGAAAGGTGTTTCATTAAAAACTATCAGAGCACTGCAGTGTTCCCTAAATCCTGTGTAGTTGATCTGTCAGGATTCAGGCAGCTCACCGAACCAGTGTTAGAAGACCACAGGGCACACAGCAAAGCAGAGGGTGCAGACCCAGGAGCTCGTAATGGCTACACCAGCACTGGAGGTGAAACCAGCAGCTTCAGATCAGAGACAACTACTCTGAACTGCATGGACACACCAGCATGCACTGGAAGAGCAGGGAGCTTCTACCCCATGCAGGCCCACAAAGTGCAAACTGGAACAAAGGCTGGAGACTAGAGATATTAGAAAATTATTCTGATAATCAGTGCCAGCAGGAGTCATTCTTCTAATCTCCAGGAAGATAGAGGCAGCACAGCAAGAAGAGGATGTGAACAGACTCTTGCTGTAACTAGGGAAAGTGGCATGTCATGGTGATCCTCAGTGTTCACCTGAACAAACGTTAGATTTCAGACCCTGACACGTAATAAGTGTATGTGGGAAGAGAGGCTTTGCTGATGAAAGATGCGAATAGCAAATTTACTGGTCTCAACCTGGAGAACCGAGCCTGTAAGCATCACATGTAATCAGAAATAGGTTTCAAACCAACCATTACCGCTATCTAAAATATTCATCTGCATTTGCTTTTAAGGCTGGAGAGAATCAACCCAAAACCCCAAACTTCTTTTCAGAAGAATACTGATTTAATGGTTACAAAGTACCTCAGAATATGATTGTGTTATGATCAAATAGTTCATGCAAAACAAAATTCTGAAAAGCATCTTTCATTCTGATATGTCTGTTTTAACAGATTTTTCATTTCCATTTTTCCTTAGCTGAACTTAAAAGAATCAGCAAATGTTCAATATTAAATCAAAACATGTTGTTTGATGGACCATGAAGTTTTCCTCCATTTCCTCCAAAATGATTAGTGACTGAACCAGTATGCTCAATGCAAAAGTATCCTCCAGTTAGAAGCTACAATGCTTGAGGTAAATACTGCATTCACAAAGTAAATCTCCATGGTCACCACTAAAAGAAGATATTTTTACTACACAAAAAGCCAGTGCTACAGTTCCTTGTGTGATAAACTGGCAAATTTAAACTCTTTGGAGGATTTAAAACCCCAAACACTGCAGCCTTACATCTTAGATCCTGTGACACATAATAAATCAAGTCCACCAGCTGTCTTGCTGATATGGCTTGGGCCAAGAAATCACCCATGCTAAAAGGAACCACAGCTGCTTAAAGTATATTCTTTCTACTCCAAGAGCCCATCTGAAAAAAGCAGCGAGATGGAGAAGCATGGCTGTGAACAGCTGCTGGTTTCTGAGCATCACAGCTGCACAAGCCCATCTACTCTCCTTTCCTAGTTATGCCCACACTTTGAAAGCTTGCTGGCTGGGGCTCTATCCTTTAGGCTTGGATTTCTAAAGGAGCAAAGGAAGGGACTGGCTGTGCTTTATACTCAGCTAAGTGATCTCCTCTGGGGCAAAGAGATCAATTTCAAAGACAAAAATTTTGGTACCCAAAGAAATGGCTCAAGCTGTTTACTTGCATTTCAGGTATTTAAAATGTAGGGAACAAAAAAAGACGTTATTTGCGGGCCAGCATATTTCCTCAAGCAAATTATTACTATTATCCAGGTCTACATGACCCTGAGTCCAACCTAAGAATTTGGTTAGACAGATGACTGAACAAGTCACAAACTAATGAATTCCCAATGTTGTTTTTTTTCTATCAGTGAACAAAAGCTGTGCAGCATGGCACCGAGCACAGGCTAATCTAACCCGCTGTGAAACATGCTGGGTGAGCTTGCGCTGCTTCAGCAAGATTGTCTCCTGGCTTATTTAAGTCGCGTTGCCAACTCCACACTTTGCTGCAGTCACAGTATGGGTGTGCTGTAAGAAAAGAAACAGCTGGCACTTCAAGCTTCACTGTATGCCAATAGTTCAGAAAAAATCAGGGAAGAACATATCTTTCCAAGGAGCTCAGAGAATCTGGGCATGTGCTGAACGTGTTTTCAAAGGCTCTTGAGGAGTAACAATAATAACTGGAACTTTCATAGCTTCAGAGTGCCTGTATCCTCAGCACTCCTTTTTACACCAAGGGAATGACAAAGGGCAGTGTAAGGAATGGACTGCCAAAGACACTACAGCAAGCTGAAAGAACAGGGAGCAGAACTAGGACTTCACAGGGCTCTGCTCAAGAGGCCCCATCACAGTGGGGCCTTGGGAAATTTAAACTGGGATCACTAATGACCAATCTGTTCCTATTCCCTAAAATGCCCAGAAGTACTCGAGTATACTGCTGTGTTGACACAAACGCAGATCACTCTGGGTCTGACTGTGAACCATGCTGTGGGCAGGGAAAAGACTAACAGCAAACTTTGAAAAGAGTCCCTTCCCAGAAAAGAAAATGTTTTGAGAATTCATTACTTCATAGCTCAAGGCCAGAAAGCCTGGCCTCCTCTGTTTCACAGCTCACAAATATTACTGGTATATCCTGTTTTGAGCCTGATAACTCGGTTTTGGCTAGGATATGCATATTTCATTTGAAGATCTCAAAAGACAGAGAGGCCACCGTTTCATTTTTCAGTTTGTTTCAATGTTTAATCGCTTTGAGTGATTAAAAAGCTGCACCTAATTCCTTATTTGACTTATCTGGCTTCCCACTGTTAATTCTTATTATGCCTATCTTGATTGGGTGAAGGACTTCTTTCTTATCTGGTGTTTTTTCTTCATTAACATACTTTAAAACTGAACACTACTTTCAGCATACTTTTGATAACCTTCACAGCCTGAACTCAAAAAATCCCATTCATTTTCACCAGCACTGCACAGGGAGGCTTGCTCAGCAAAATGCTGGGAGCCAACACAAGCTTTGCCACACTAGTCAAAGACACTGCCTTCTCAGCTGCAAAGAGAAAGCTGTTTCTCAACAGATGTGGAGAAGAGTAGAACATTAAGAAACTTTCCACAGATATGTGGAGGACATGACATGGCTAGAACCTGTGGAAGGGCCAGACAAAATCCACTTGCAGTCCAAATTTCAACTAGATATTGGCCAGTCTCCACCTTTAGGGCATCTTCTCAAATCAAACTGGGGCTCTTTACTGATCTACAGTTTTTCTGCATGTTTTGAAAAATGCTGGCTTCAGAACCAAACACAGTATTCCAGTATCAGTCTCACCAATGCTTAAATCATATCTCTGCTGCTGCTCAGGACTCCCTGCTTGCACTGCAGGATCATGTTCACCCTCCTTGCCAAGATATCACACTGGGAACTCAAATTTATTGCTTATCCACAAAAGTCTTTTTTATATTTAATTTTTTTAGAGTTGCTCCCTTCCAAAACACAGCACTCCTCCTTGTTTAGAGAGGTATAATGTTAAATCTGGCTGCATTAAAATGCATTTGGTTTGAGTAATTTCAGCTTACCATAAGATTAATCACTCTGTATGACAGCCCTGTTCCCAGCATGATTTACAACTCCACCTGCCTTTTCATCAGTCACATGTTTCATCTGCTGTGCATTTGTATTTCCATCCAGAGTACCAATGAAGACAATGCCTAGCTCCAGGGCCACCATGGATCCTGACAGCTCCCCCTTTGAGACAGTGTCTCAGATGGCATTTATTTATTTTCTGACATTTGTCAGTGGAAGTTGAGACCATGTGTTTTGGGGCAAACTCAGTGAGCATGGGCACTTCCCCTCCACCCAGGGAAATACATACCCTCTGGTCAGCAGTGTTGACACTGCAAGATCTGCAGGCTCTGAGCAAGCCCATCAATGCACTGGAGGTAAATTGTAGATAATTTTAATTTATGCTGATACAGATGTTTGAATGTCAAATTTGACATTCTGCTTGATAACATTCTGCTTGATAGCAACCAGCAGCTTGATAACAAGCTGCTGGGCTAATTCACAGAATCACAGAATGGTTTGAGTTGCAAAGGACCTTAAGATCATCCAGTTCCAACCCCCTGCCATGGGCAGGGATATCTCACCCTAGACCATGTCGCCCAGGCTCCAACCTGGCCTTGAACACTGCCAGGGATGGAGCATTTACCACTTCTTTGGGCAGCCTGTTCCAGTGCCTCACCGCCCTCACAGTAAAGAACTTCCTTATATCTAACTTGAACTTCCCCTGTTTCAATTAAACCCATCACCCCTTGTCCTATCCCTACAGTCCCTGAGGAAGAGTCCCTCTCCAGCATCTGATACGCTCGATCAAGTTAATATTATTAGCTGGGGCTCTGTTTAGGAAGCACAGAACCTGCAGTTTGGAAAGGAGAGAGGAAAAAAAACCAGAATTTCTAAATCATTTGGACATTTTAGAACAGTCAAAATTGACGTAAGACAAGGCAAGCTGTAATTTATACACATCTTGAGGCCATGTCACAGCCCTAATAACTGCCATGTGCCTGCACATGTCAGAGGCAAACACACACCTTAGAAGTAGGGATGGATAGGTACAAACAGCCTTTAAGAAAACAAGCTGTTAGGTATGTTTGCATCTTACTCTAAAATACAGTCTGGCAAAGTAATACAAGAAAGACCACAGTTAACTGGGCCAAAAAAACCCAAGAGATTTAGGAAATGCTTGGAACAATGTGCTGTTTGTTAGTGCATGTGAGAGTCGGCTCACAGCAGATAAGGAGAATAGAGAAGGAGGTGAAAAGATGTAGTGCTTCCCTGAAAGCAGGAGGAGAATCTGGCTTGCAACTCAGCTCTCCATTGGTTCACATAAAGGAGAGCAGGTGAGCACTGCAAAAAGAGAAGTAATATGCAACTGGGCTGAGTTTGCACTGCTGCAGGTAAAAACAGAAATTTCTCATTCTGATCAGACAGGGATTTGAATGACGGCTCTAGCAGGCACTACAATTCCTCTTAAAATTTTCTTCTTTAAGTAAGGTACTCATAAGGGCTTGGTTTTACAATGTAAATAGTAATTGTGCAACTGTTCGTATGTTATGAACCTAACTTACACTCCGAAGATATTCAAACAAAATGGAGAGTCTGTATCTTTATCTTGTACAATAAAATTGCAAGGCTATCAACAGGGAGATTGTATTCCACACCCTGCAGTGCCAAGATTAGCTACTGTGAGCTTAGTCTTTTCCATACTTCTCACAGCACTTCTGTGAATACACACCACAGATGAGGGAGGAAAATGGTGACTGATGAGGGCTATAAAAGTTCCATTTATCAATCAGGTCAAAATGTTGTTTTCAGGAAAGCATTTATGTTTTGACTCTCAGCTAGACAGACTAAAAATCTCATGTACCTTGCCCCTATAGTTCCTCAGAAACAAGGGAGTGGAAGACACTTCTTGGCTCCAACATCCAGGAAGAAGCAGAGCACTCATCTGGAAAGCTGGACGAACGCTAATCTTCCCATTACACATGTGTCAGTCATTGGCATAACTCCTGTCTCTCTTGTTTTGGTCGGCTTAAGATGCATTCTTGATAGTGTTTTGCTATTTAATACCGGAGGCTCTGTTTCCTCTATCCCTGTTCTACAAAAACCTGGCATACTTGAGAGCGTTTGCAGCCAACTAAATATTTAAGAGTGCCATCAAGCGGCCAAGTGGGGGTCTTCCAGGAGGCACACATAGCTTACAAATCCCCAGGATCATGCAAGAAATAGACCTGTACAAATGTGCTGCCTTTGGATAATCACACCAGCCTGATGTTACTGCAAACAAGCCAGGCTGTCAGCATCTCAGTATTCCTGACCTGAAGAGCTGTGAGAGGGAGGCACAGACTGCAGGGGATGCTTGTGTATTCCATAATTAAAGGACAGGAATGTTAGAATTTTATGGTGGTGCTGTGGCCTCTTGAAAGCAGACAGATGCCTGATGAGATGGACATACACAGCCCAGACCATGAAGCAGGCAATTAGAAATGATACTGCAGCTCAGAACTTTTCTGAAGGCGTTTGGCAGAAGACCTATTTTTAATTGAGACACAAAGAAGCAGCACAGTTAAAAACACAGGCCAACCTGCAGGAAATTTTGCACAGCCTTGTACTTCAAGAACAATGAATATTAAGGGCAGCCATTAAAGCTCAACCCCTACCCCATTTGCAGCAATGGTTAACATCAAATGCTTAGAGAACCGTATAAAAACAGAATATAAACCCCATGATACCTCTTCTAGAATGCTGTCTGGGCCTCCACAAATCTGTGTTGAAGCATCTCCCAGGTCCCTAATGGTCCTCTTCCCACTGCCTTGTGCAACCAGCTACTGGTCATTAATCTGGACAGTATCAGTATTCAGTTCTTCTCGCAGTAATTTTTTCTTCCCCTTTGGCTTGCTTTTATTTTTAGTCCATGAAATATTGTGCATCTCAAGTAGATACATGAAGTGTATGACTGGTGATTAGTGTAAATGGGTTCTAAGAGCTACTAAAAGTAGATTTCGGAGAAAAACCATTAGTTTTCCAAAAAACTGAATGACTGAGTGAAAATGTAAGTAACTTGTACATTTGTTAGTCTCAAATAAAGCCAGTTCACAATGCATATGGCAAAAAGAAATAGCTTTTAACCCTTTAATCAGATAACAAAGGCAGGGAGATAAAGCAGTTACAGCAATAAGAGAGAGGGTCTTTCAGGGTGAAACTTCCAAACAGCAACTAGCTGTTTAGAAACTAGGCAATGGGACTGGTTCGAAAGGCTGACATAAAGCGCCAAGTACCTATGCAAACCATGGGCCAAATTTTGGCTTACCCTTAGGTACAGAATCAAGAGAATCATAGAATCAACTAGGTTATCACTAAGGAACTCATCTGCACCAATTCTGAACACTTCCAGAGATGGTGACTCCATCACTTTCCTGGGCAGCCTGTTCCAATGCCTGAGCACTCTCTCTGTGAAGAAAATTTTCCTAATATCCGATTTAAACTTCCCCTGGTGCAGCTTGAGGCTGTTTCCTCTTGTCCTGTCACTTGTTACTTGGATAAAAGATGAAAAAGGAAGACAAGAGTCACAGAATAGCTGAGGTTGGAAGGCACCTCTGAAGATCATCTGCTCCAATCCCCTCCACTTAAAGCACAGTCAGGTAGGTGACAATGTCCAGGACTGTGTTAAGTCAGGTTTTTAATATCTGTAAGAAGATACCTCCACAGTCTCTGTAGGCTGTGAAAATACTATTCCATTGAACAACCACCCTCACAGTAAAGAAATTCTATCTTATGTTTAAAGGGACTTTATTTCAGTTCATGTCCATTGTCCTTTCACTTGATACCACAGAGAAGAACCTGGCTCTGGGGTTTTTTAATCCCTCCCATCAGGTATTCATACACACAAGAAGAAACTTTCCCTAGTGACGGCCAACTCTATAGAGTCCCAGCTCTGGGAAGCCAATCACTACATAAACCAAATCAGACTACAAGTCTGATCAAAAGCATGGATTCACTGTGGTAGTTAAAGGAGAGCTTAGTTCCCCATTATCTCCTTTCCTTACCAGCCAGGCTGATACTGGGCATTCTGGCTTCCCTCCAGCATCTCTGCAGAATTGGACAAAGCTTGGGACTGCATAGCATGTAGAAAGTATGTGCTGCTCTATAGCATCATTCTACTGTCCTGTGTGAGCCAAGGTGGGGAAAACAGTCCACTTGGGTACCTCCCCACTACATAGAAGGGTTGCATCTGGCCCCAGGTAAGACAAGGCTTACCTGGGAAACTGTACATAGCAAAACACTCAGACACTTCAGAAGGCAAATACCTTGTTGCAATGTGGAAAACAGCTTCCAGTTTTCTGCTGGGGTGATCCTGCTCTTCTGAGCACAGTCTTACAGCTTGGACACAAAGATACAATAATACAGCACCAAGGATGCCCAAAGAATGCTGAGTCAAACATCTCCAAACTTCAAAATCCTTGGCATCCACAGTATCAGCATCTTGAGAATCTTCTGTGCTGACTTTTCTTTTAAAGAACTCAGCAAAAAATGAAATAGCTGATAAAACTGACTCTTTATGAAGACAGTGCTGGCAGTGCTGGAAATCACTTCATCAGGAACCATTTGATGGGAGGAGCTGGAAAATGCCATTGAATCCCAGTCAGATCTCTTATAACTGGAGGAATCTGATGAGAATAACTCAGGACTGAGTTGGCAATAGATCTTGGAGCAATACCTGCTGCCTTTCTTTCATGGCAGGTGAGACTCTTCCAACAGCAGTCACTGTGAGCAGCCTCAAGTTCTTGACACAAGAAAGTTGTATTCTGCTTATCTTCTAGCCAGGAAAATAGAAGTGTAGAGTAGTTGATGAAGACACAACTCAAGACCAGTTACACAATTCACCAGTTAGATTCCTCACTGATATAGAGATTTAAGCATCCCTGAGTATTTTCCTCCTACCTTCCTTAGCTGACTTCATCCTACAATATCTTAAAACTCACTTTTATTCTCTCAGACATATATTACAGCAAAGTGATACCCTTGAGAACAAAACATGCAGCAGTCAGAATAATTAAAACAAAACAAACAAAAAGCAGCAACCCACCACAGGATGTGCAGAGTCTTTTATACTGTTAGTGTAGTATAACTAGTGTTAGAATTTTCTAAAGAGTCGCAATTTGGTCTGCACTTATTTCTTCAATTGCCAGAATTTTTAAAGTGTTCCTGATAGCACCTTAACCTGAAGTGTCCTCTCATATGAGTCAGAGGACCTTAGCATCCAGATATTCCTGGGTATATTTGGGCACTTTGTCAGAATAGTGAACATTAACAAGCATGAAGTGGATAATTGAAAACCATGATTCAGTTCCCTAAGTAGGGAGCAAAATATTATGTTGAAAAACATGTGGTTTTGTTTTGCAGTGGGTAAAAATCAAATGTAAGCTAAGAAGAGTCTGGACATCTCACAAGTTTTAACTCTAATGAAAACATTAAATTAGATAGATTTCCTTCAGATTTTTACTGATCTGCTCTGTTGAAAAATGATCCTCACTCATCTCCAGAACAAAAGACAGAAGAGAAAAGACTTTGAAGAAAAAGTCTTTAATGGGGCCTTACACAATTTCTTTGTACCATTCTGCCCTAAGAATAATGACAAGCTATCTAACTTCAGGAGCTTACAAAGTAACTTACATATTGCTAGAATTAATGATGGAATGAGCCCAATGAAGATTTATACATTCAAAGGCCAAAGGAGATAGTTGTGATGAATAAATCCTGTATTTATTTCCCATGCTTAATTACTTCCACCATTAAAAACTCAATTTATTTCCAGCTTTCTGAGATCTCTGAATTCTAATTCCAGCTGCCAGAGTCTGTCCTAGATGAAAAAGTAAGATGAAAGAGTAAGATATAACCTTTCTTTCCCTTCAAGTGAGTAATGGACAGTAATCTAATCACTACTTAAACTTCTTAATAAACTAAGTTGAGCTGTGTATTTCATTGTAAGGCAGAGTTCCCAAACATGAGTCATATTGTGGCTCATCTCTGAACCTTTTTCAACTTTAACATTCATTTTGAAGACTCAACTGTTAATAGCTGGATACAACATTTCAGTAAACATCTTAAACATCTCACCAGAGTCATACACAGAAGTAGCACTTTCTCTCTCCTGCTACTCTCTAGTAAATGAATGCATACAGCATCCCTTGTCAGTGTGTCGTAAGACACACTTATGCAACTGCTCTTCCAGATTTATCTGGAAGTTTTTATCTCAGAGTGTACATCAAGATAGCAAAGCATTTTCAAGCCCAGTTTCATAACTGACAGGGGAAAAAAATAACCATGGGTTGCTGCTAAACATCCTGATCTCTCTTCTCCTCTGCTGTTTTTACCTCCCTCCTCTGTGTTCTACCTCCAGTGACTTTGTGCTTACTGATCTGGCTGAAAAAAAACATCATTTGAAATGGCATTGTCATCTTAAGGTACTGATGGTAATATTACATGTGTGAAACACTCTGTCTATATAATTAGCCATTCT
Source organism: Nestor notabilis (assembly GCF_000696875.1). Classification (NCBI taxonomy): domain Eukaryota; kingdom Metazoa; phylum Chordata; class Aves; order Psittaciformes; family Psittacidae; genus Nestor; species Nestor notabilis. The sequence goes on from NW_009919683.1 coordinate 92,068, forward strand.
TAAATAACATTTACGGAGGACTAGGTCTCTAAAACAGCACGATGACCCAGCTCTCTGACAAGATACTAGCCAGCAAGACAGACAGATAGCTTATCAAGATTCCACTGTTTGCAGGAGCAAGGGATGGTTGGGACAAGTTAGTGGTTTTCTCAAACAGGATTATGGTAGGATGGCACAAGTCTGGAGAAGCAGCAAGCTAGGTTGGATAACCTCTCTGAAAAAAATGCCTCTAGAGTTACTGCCCCTTTATGGAAATTGCTGGAATAGAGTCTTCTGTTTCTAGGACTGCCCTACAGGATCTGAGGTGAATGTAGCTCTGGATATATGCTGTCTCCTGTAGGGCCCTTGGCTTTTTGAGTAAGAAAGGAAGCAGCATTTCCTGATCTCATCTGGAAAGACGCAGACAGTCAAGGCAGACAGGAATTCAGACACAACAATGGAGACCATTTAAGTAACTAAACCAGGCAGGCAGAGATCCTGCCCCCTCTGCAGTCCCATGAAGGAGCTGTCACATCCATCGGCTCTGAAGTCAGTCTAGACAACAAACAGACATCTTCAGCACCAGGCCAGAAGGCAAGGGCACTAGAAATTAGATCTGCTGGAAGAACTGCAAGACAGGTCACCCAAACCGTAAGTATTTCTACCTTAATCTTTCTTCAAGCCAGATTTGGCCTAGAAGAAGGTTAGATCTCCTTATTAGTTTAATTATATTTTATAACTGCTAGATGCCACAGCTTCAAATGCATAGTAGAAAGCTGACCTCTGGTGTTGGAAGCAGGGGTATGGAGAGAAGATGGCAAGAAAGGCAAACTCTTGTGCTCCTGAGCACTGCTTCACAGTCTGTGTAGTTCTCTGGCAAGATTCACTCACTAGCATCGCTTCAGACAAATGAATAAAACCAGCTGATGAATGAAAGCAACATGTAGCAACAGACTACAGTGTCTGGCAGTAGTATTGCTGTTTTCATTTCTGTGCTTTCATACCAGTTCTTCTTCCACAAAGCATCTAATCAGCCAATGCTGTACAGCAGAAAATTAATGGTTTCCTCCAGAGCCGCCTCATGATGCCAAAGAGCATGGTGAGATTGTTTGTAAATATTTGATTAGAAAAAGCAAGTAAAATTGGCATGAAAACATGCAATAATTAATGCTGCACCACTATCCAGTAGGGATATTTATAATACAGAGGTGATGCCAGCCAACATTAACACATGTGATACTTCACCAGCGACTCTGCCTGTAGAAAGCCAGCATTCCCACAGATCCAGTCTGTAAACAGCTGATTGACAGGAGCTGGCATAGTTTCCAGGGCATATATTGGGTGTTTTGTTCTCTTTGTTTCTATACAGCACACAAAAGGGAGGGCACTGAAGCATCCTCAGAGATCCAGGCACTCAGCCCTCTCTTTGCCCTCTCTTTAAATTAGAGGACAGGACTCACGATGGTAATGAGCCATGCTTCCTTGGTATTCAGTGTCCTTTGAAAATCTCCCAACAAGGAGCAAAATATATGTCCAGTCATTAACCCATGCATGTTTCTCTGTGGATGTTTTCAGGCAACAGAACCCTATTCTGGGGAGGTGTTCCCTTGCAGAAGTCTCTCTCCAAAGTCAGTTCAGCATCATCTGTGATGAGCTTCAAGGCCCCCTGCATGCCCATTCACACAAGGAATTAAAAGGTGCTGCCATAAGGCAGCACAGCCACAGGAAAGGAGACTCTCCTCCAAAGAAGGATGTGTCCTTCCATATCTACCTGCCTTAAGTGAGAAATCCCTCATCTGGTTTCCAGTCCAACTTCTGCTTGTTTACATCTGAATTTCAGATGTAACAAACTCTCTGGCAAGGGGTGTCAGGTCCACTCTTGCAGGTTTTTTTCTCCAGCAAGTGAATCTGACAATGCTGGGACAAGCTGCTTAAGAGGACATAAGAGCCCCTGTCTTTGTGAGGTTTAAGACACTGGTCTTCAAAGTGCCTCTCATTTCTCAGAATCCATTAGGCAGAATTAAGCCTGCCCTGATACATAGAAATGATTTCTGGAGGCCCACTCCAGCCTAAGTTTATATCAGTCTTTAACTTCATACTTTGACTTTTGTATGAAATCAACCCTTCAATAGCCACAGATTAAAATCAAATTAATGTGCTAATTTACAGTTCCTTCCAACAAACAAGGAAAAACCTTACATTGTAATGTAGAAGGCAGGCATCATCAGATACCTTCCCAGTGAAAACAGTGGGCTGATTCTGATCTTGTTTATGTGAATAGAAATTAGATATAATTCCATAGCCAGACAAGCTGGTAAATCTAGGCATGAAATGAGAATAAAACCTAGCAGTATTTTAGCTATTGTCTGATTGTGCTCTCCTGTGCAACAAAGAACATACCAGTACTGTGTAGTAATCATCCCAACTGACAGTAAGCTTTCATTCCCTAGTTATCTTGGTGATCACATAAGGCTTTCAGAACTCCTGCTCTGCAGCTGTTTGCACAAACTGACAAGAGTTTCTTTTTCCACTTCAGCTGGAAGTCACATTCTCTCCTGTCACTTAGCTAATTCTGCAGCTATGTAAATAGGTGTGCTAAGTAAAAGTCAAAATGCATGATTAACAGTGCAAATGGCACCCAGTGAGTCTTGGAGAAAGCTGACAATTCAAGAAATAATAGATTTCAAATTGGGAAAACAATAGCGTGTTAAAATGTGAATCAGCTGGTGGTCAACATAGAACACGGTCCCAACTGACTGTCATTTGTAAATTAATTAAGATTTCCTTTTGGTGGCACCTTTCTTGAAAGTTCAGTAGCAATCATTTTATACACTGTTAGCACAGCTCAAGAAATGGAATTAGTATTCAGGCTGGGACTACATACTGTCAGCTGTAATACCATATGCAAGAAATAATAAGAATTTGTTTCAAAGGAGAGAAGGAAACTGCAATTTACAGAGCACGCTGTGAAGTCTGGAAGGATTAGAGGCTGTCAGAGATCCTATAGTACAAGAGGCATAAAGGAAGACGCTAAGCTCTGATGCTTGTAAAGTATGGTAGATCCCAGCGGGGATTATGATTTGGTTGGAAATCTTGAAAACCCCTTTGCAAATCTGAAAATGTATTTCAAACTTTCCTTTGCAAAAAAATTAATCTTTCTTTTGCAAAACTTTTATTGTGGGAATACAAATTTGGAAAATTACATTTAAAAAATCAGCCACAACAGCAATCTAATCATTACAGATAAACTAAAATGGCTTGAAGGAAACAAATGAACAACAAGAAGCATCAAACTAGCAAAGCTGGACCAGACCTGTGACTTAGGAGTGATTTTTACTCTATTCCAGGGATCAGAGTGGAGCTGTGAGCTGGTCTCACAGGAGTGTAAAATGGCAATAGCTGTCATCAGATTTGTATAGCCATGAGGCTACTGAGATTCTTCTCAGGTCACAGAAGTCCATTTATTCGGGAACCACTGCCTCTACATTCATGAGGGGGTACATTATGAGGGGATACATTCTCACTGCTTAGAGAGTTGTGCTAGGCATCCCATAGACAGAAGCCGAAACAGGGCTGCTAATCCCTGAAAGTTCATCAGGACTGCCACAATAGCAGGAGTTTTTATTCCCAAGCCTCAGGTTCAATATTAAAACACAAGTTCTGCTTCTGCTTTTTTTCAGAACAAAACATTGCTAAGCTCTCGTGGCAATAAAGGCAAGTTTTAAAACACCAAACAGATTCTATCCTGAAAGCACAGGAGGCAAATAAAAAGAAGTCAAGCCTTATCATTTGTAATAATCTCATGATTCTGAGAGCCTGCCTTGCGATCTCCGAATGATCAGACTTGGCAGTACCATACCACCCTCAGGGAGAAACTTCCTAACTACCAAATAAATTTTCTGTATTCCCTGAAACATGAACTCCCAATGCTTATTAGTATTACCTTTTCTGCTCCTAGTTCTTCCTGTTTTCTCACTTTCATATGTCAAATAGCTTTCTGTGAAGACATCATAAATCCTTACATTGCATCCAAAATTTGAAATACATTATTTTTATCGTAGACAAGGACACATATATTCTATCACTCCCTGTCTCTTTAAATTCTATCCCACAGACTGCTTTAGTAATAATGTCTGTACAGAAGGTCTGATTGCTGGTTCTGCAGACCTCACAGACAGTGATTTATCTTTTCCCTATCTGAAAGGAGACAGATAATTTCATCTCAGTGCACAGATACAAAAGTATTGTCATGATATAAGATAATCTAACCCAAACAAAATTATAGGAGCATCATGTTTGAGGGTGTTTAAGCATTACAACTGAAAGACATTAAAATTTATTTCAAGCCAGTATATCCACTATATCTCAGCCACACATCAACATGCTCATTAAGAATTCCTGCAGCACCTTCCACATCACAGGACAGAAAAAAGGATGTTTTATATAGCAACCCCTTCAACACACAAAATACCCTATTTTACCCTCAGGGAACTGCTTGCCAAATTACAGACTCCACCCAGGGATTCATCATTAAAGTGTCTCCTTAGCTTGAAAGACTCTGAATGCAACTGGAAAATGCATCTAAGCCTGCAACGGTTAACTTTAAAAAAAAACCTAGCAGAATTCTGTACAGATTATCTGTATCATCATTGAGCATACATGCCCATAGTCATTAGAGATTAACAATAGCTCTATCTTCTTAGCAAGGATTTTAAGCTTTAATACTGAGCTAATTAACCACAGTAAACTATGCATTAGATGAAAAAAAAATTACGGAGTCAGTGGCATTCCTTATTTGTGTGGCTCATTTCACAACCTCAGTTGCATCTGAGAAGAAAAGGAAACAGAAAGACCTCTCAGGTTACTGGATCCAGAGCCTTTTCCTGGCAGGCAACCAGAGCAAATCTGCAGCATACCGAACTCAACCTTAAACTAATACATGTGCCTGCACTAGCCTTAAACAGCTCTTATGCCTCCTTGGCATTTATCAGACCTGATATACTTCTGGAGTACTATGGAGGCTAAACAAATCAATTCATTTAGTCTTCCCTTGCATGGAGGATCTGGAATTCCTCTGAAGAAAGTGCCATATAAATCTGGATTATTCTTAGGTAAAAGGTATTTACGAACTTATTGTCCTTTATAAATCTATCCATGTTATTGAACCTCATCCTTGAAGTCCTAATGCAAAATGTTAAATCAAGGCTGGATCTTCAGTCTCGAAATTGTTCTCTCTCAGATAGAACTCAAAGCACTCAGATTAGGAAATCTGCTTTGTAGCCCATATTAAGGTTCTAGCAATGAAAAATAAAATAAGGCAAGTTGATATAAGCATTTGGCATAAGTAAATACATCATAACTAAGTAATGTTGGCTTGAGTTTTATCCAGGTTTTACTTTGCTGTTTATCTACCTCAGCATTGGTTCATTAGGTAAACAGAGTACATGTTGGGGTTGGTTGCAAGGAATCACTGGCTGCTCCCTAAGAGATGAGGAGCTGACACCCAAGTATGATTGTTCAACATCTTTGTCGGTGACATGGAC